>NC_133459.1:66513611-66815555 GCF_048565385.1 Saimiri boliviensis
AAACAGTCTGGGGCTGTCACCAGATTCCCAGTCTTCTGGCCAGCAGAATTATGAGCCAAATAAACCTTTTTTTAAAAAAAAATTAATTACCCAGTCTACCTATAGAATGGGAGGAAATTTTTGCAAACTATGTGTCTCACAAAGGTGTAATATTCAGCATCTATAAGGAACTTAAGCAAATTTACAAGTAAAAAAACTTTGTTAAAAAAGTGGGCAAAGGACATGAACAGACAATTTTCAAAGACATACATGCAGCCAACAAGCGTATGAGAAAAAGTTCAACATCACTGATCATTAGAGAAATGAAAATAAAAACCACAATGAGATACCATCTCACACCAGTCAGAATGGCTATTATTAAAAAAAAAAAAAAAAAAAAAAAAAAAAAAAAGACAGACACTGGCAAAGTTAAAGAGAAAAAGGAGTGTTTATATACTGTTGGGGGGAATGCAAATTAGTTCAACCATCTGGTGTGGCTGATTCTTCAAAGACCTAAAGACAGAACTTCCATTTGACTTAGCAATCCCATTACTGGATATATGCCTGAAGAAATACAATCATTGTACCATGAAGACACATGCGCATGTATATTGACTGTAGCACTATTCACAATAGCAATGAAATGGAATCAACCTAAATGCCAATCAATTGTGGACTAGATAAAATGTGGTACATATACACCATGGAATACTATGCAGCCACAACAAAGAACAAGATCATATTCTTTGCAAGAACATGGATGGAACTGGTGGCCATTATGCTTTGCAAACTAACGCAGGAACAGAACACTAAAGAAATATCTCATGTTCTTACTAACGAGTGGGAGCTAAATGATAAGAACACATGGATACATAGAGAGGAACAATACATACTGGGGCCTATCAGAGGTGGAAGGTGGGAGGAGGGAGAGGACCAGGAAAAATAACTAACAGGTGGGCTTAATGCCTGGGTGATGACATAACCTGTACAACAAACCCCTGTGACATGAGTTGACGTATGTAACAAACCTGCACAGGTACCCCCTGAACTTAAAATAAAAGTTAAATTAAAAAGAATAATAATAGGGCCGGGCGCGGTGGCTCAAGCTTGTAATCCCAGCACTTTGGGAGGCCGAGGCTGGTGGATCACGAGGTCGAGAGATCGAGACCATCCTGGTCAACATGGTGAAACCCCGTCTCTACTAAAAATACAAAAAATTAGCTGGGCATGGTGGCACGTGCCTGTAATCCCAGCTACTCAGGAGGCTGAGGCAGGAGAATTGCCTGAACCCAGGAAGCGGAGGTTGCAGTGAGCCGAGACCGCGCCACTGCACTCCAGCCTGAGTAACAAGAGCGAAACTCCGTCTCAAAAAAAAAAAAAAAAAAAAGAATAATAGTAAAAAATAAACAGAGGGCCGGGTGCGGTGGCTCAAGCCTGTAATCCCAGCACTTTGGGAGGCCGAGGCGGGTGGATCACGAGGTCGAGAGATCGAGACCATCCTGGTCAACATGGCGAAACCCCGTCTCTACTAAAAATACAAAAAACTAGGAGGGCATGGTGGCACGTGCCTGTAATCCCAGCTACTCAGGAGGCTGAGGCAGGAGAATTGCCTGAGCCCAGGAGGCGGAGGTTGCGTGAGCCGAGATTGCGCCATTGCACTCCAGCCTGGGTAACAAGAGCGAATCTCCGTCTCAAAAAAAAAATAAATAAATAAAAAATAAATAAATAAATAAATAAATAATAAATAAATTACCCAGTCTCATTCATTCCTTTACAGCAAAATGAATGAACTCGAGCATGTGTCCGAATCTGATACTTGAAGCGTGAATGATTTGATGAAGCTTTTTTTCATTTATTCCATAAATATTTATTACTTGTTGAGCATATGCCATGGTAAGTGCTGGGACACAAACGCAAGAAGGACGAATATCTTTTACTCTCACAAAGTTTATAATCTCATGTAAATAAAAGGATATTGGTCATACAATGACTTATGAGCTGAGAGGGTAAGTCCTAAAAAATGACTGCTGCAAGAGGCATAGAAGAGACCGCAGGCTGCAGAAAGCAAAATGACAAGGATTGCTCTCCTTAACTTAATGCACAGGGTCCTCCATGCTTGGCTCCATTTGACCATCACAGAAACAGCAGAGTTAGTGGTTCAGAGCATGAGCTCCAGAGCCAGACCACCTGACTTTGCCACTTACTAGCTGTGCACGTGGGCCAGTTACGTTAATTGCTTTGTACCTCAATTTTCTCACCTGTAAATGAGACTGTAATTAATATTAAGAGGGTTTATTTGCATAAAGTGTTTTCAACTCTGCCTGAAACACAGTAAGTTTAATATAAGTAAGTATTCACCAAAAAAAGAGCGAGAAGCCTGGGCATGGTGGCTCAGACCCGTAGTCCCAGCACTTTGGGAGGCTGAGGTGGGTGGATCAAAAGGTCAGGAGTTCAAGACCAGCCTGACCAATATGGTAAAATCCCATCTCTACTAAAAAATACAAAAATTAGCTAGGCGTGTTGGTGGACATCTGTAATCCCAGCTACTCAGGAAGCTGATGCAGGAGAATCGCTTGAACCCAGGAGGTGGAGGTTGCAGTGAGCCCAAATCTGTCTAAAAAAAAAAAAGAGAGAGAGAAAAAAAAGTGAGTTTTTTCCTCTTCTGCCAATCCCACAAGGGTACCTTGGTTTCCGTCCCCTTTTTAAATTATTATTATTTTTATTTTACTTTAAGTTCTGGGTTACATGTACAGAGCAGGGTTCTGTCCACTTTAAACATCTTGATAAACCTCCCAAGCACCATGTGTTGTTGGATGTATGTGCATTAGTTATTATTAATGTCCATTATAAATTTATTGGACATATTCTATATGCTAGGTGCTGTTACTCTATTATGAGAGGCAGTATGAGAAGCAAGGATTTAGAATCAAATAGATGTTGGTGAAATTCTGGCTTAACCATGGTCTATCTCTGAGACTTCAGGAAAGTAACTTATCCTCTCAGAGCCTCAGCTAAGTCATCTGTGAAATGGAGATGAACTTATCTTCAAAAAAGTCTGTGATGAGGATGGAATACATTCAATATACAAACAGCTTAGCAAAATGCCAGGCATTTGCTAAGCACTCAATAACAAGGAAAAACTAGAGGAGGTAAAGGAGGAAAAGAAAGATAATCTTGGAGGTGGATCCTGTTATTTAGTTAGAAAAGTGAGGTTCCATGCCCTCAAACCCTGCCTTCTCATCCTGCCCTGGTCAGAGACTCTCCTCTGAGCCAGGTTTCCCTCAACTCCAATTTCCTGTAATCCCTACAACGATGTTCTCATTGTACCTTTCTCTTAGCAAGCTGTCTGTTGGAAAAATATTAAGACTGCTGGACTGCTTATTGAAACTCTGTCTTTCAAAAATTACACATACTTTGAGATGCTTTTTGATCCTTCTACCCCATAACCTGACATAGCTTCTCCCTTGGTAAACCCTCATATAACTAACTTTCTATGTCTATTACAACTCTTCGCACATATTGCCCCAGATTATAGTTATTTGGGCACTTGTCAAATCCACTTCGGTGTTTTATGCATTTTTAAGGTCAAAGGACTGTGTTTTACTCAGAAGTCTTTTTATTTAATTCTAGTAGAAGCCGAGTGGCTCTTCCAGGTCTTGGCTCCTAAACTTTCATGTTTCTTCATCTCTCTCTCTCACTAGATGTTCTATTTTATGGGACAAGGAGAGGTGGGGGCCATCAAGTATAAACATTCTCAGCCTCCAAACTGATCAATATCTTCTCATGCCTTGTCTCCAAGGAAGCAATGAGCCAGCTGGGCGAGGTGGCTCACACCTGTAATCCCAGTACTTTGGGAGGCCGAGGCAGGCGGATCACTTAAGGTCAGTAATTCAAGACCAGCCCCGCCAACATGGTGAGACCTCATCTCTACTAAAAATATAAAAAATTAGCTGGGCTTGGTGGCACACGCCTGTAGTCCTGTCTACTTGGGGGGCTGAGACAGGAGAATCGCTTTAACCCAGCAGGTGGAGGTTGCAGTGAGCTGAGATCCTGCCACTGCACTGCAGCCTAGGTGACAGAGTGAGACTTCATCACACACACACAAAAAAGTCAATTACTTTACTTTAGAATAATGATTATCTGCCAGAAATTAGAATGAAAAAGAATATCTTATTCACAATATTCTAGGAGTTAATCTAATAAGAAAGCATGAAAATTTAAAGTTCCACCGAGGCAAAATTTTTTAAAAAGAGTTAAATTAAATGACATTTTTTGTTTGGAGAGATTAATCAATATTTTAAAAACAGTTATTTTTGAATCAATCTAAACTATAATGGAATTCCTATCAAAAACTAAACAAGGTTTTTTGAAGATTTTAGAAATTTTGAACTAAATGATGCTAAAATTTATATGACAAAATAAATACACAGGAAAATATTTGAAAAGAAAAGAATCCTGAGGTAGGTTGAGTACATCAGATAAAGTATTGCTTTCAAGTATCTGAACTTTCTTTCTGACCTCGAATAGACCAACAGATCAATGAGGCAGGTGAAAAAATCCATAAATAATCCAGAGTAATGATCTGAGTCTAACGATAAAATAAAAGTCACATTTTTAATAAATGAGGAAAACATAAATTGTTGAATAAATATTGGTAACACTGATTGAACGTTTGAAAAACATAAACTTGGATTTTCCCCTCCTTCTTCTCTATTAAAATGTGAAAAAAGAAATCACAAAATAATAGACAAGAACATAGAATAATACAGGCAGTGCTCGACTTACGACCACAGTCAGGACCGTGGAACGGTCATAACACGATTTGATCCTAAGTTGAGTAGGCTCTATGTACAGTTGAAATGGTGCACGCGGAGATGGTAGTGCTGCCAGAAGCTGGTCCGCACTGTCGTACACCCGGCTGGGCAACGTTTGCGCTGCCAGACGTGGAGCAGTCATGGCTAGCGATTGTGGTCGTAAAGTCAAATGGTCCTAAGTTGCATAGATCATAAGTTGATCAATACCTGTACTAATCCAGACATAATTTTGGTATGGGAAATGCCTTTCTAAACTTATTCCAAAGTCCTCAAGCCATTCAGAAATAGATTAATATCTACATTTTAATCTTAATATTTTCAATGTTTATCAAATTTCTTTTCTTTTCTTTTGAGACTGAGTATTACTCTGTCACTACAGTGAAAAAAGGCCAAATAGAAGACAAGGACATGTTGGGAAAAATATTTGCAGCAAATATGAGAAGGCACCTTAATATACAAAAAAAAAAAACTCACAAGTAAGTAAATGAAATGTAAGGCTGAGTGTAGCGGCTTAAACCTATAATTGTAGCACTTTGGAAGGCTGAGGCTGGAGGATTTCTTGAGGCCAGGAGTTTGAAACCAGCCTGGTCAACACAGGCAGAACCTACAGCCTGTATGAAAGAAAAATTCAAAAATTAACTGGGAGTGGTGGCATGTATCTGTAGTCTGAGCTTCTGGGGAGGCTGAAGCAGGAGGGATGTTTGAGCTTCGGAGTTTGAGGCTGCAGTGAGCCATGATTGCACCACTGCACTCTATCTGGGCAAGAGAGTGAAACCCTGTCTCCAAAGCAAAAACAAAAACAAAGATATATAACTCAATGGAAAAAAAAAAAGGTCGCTGGGCGCGGTGGCTCACGCCTGTAATCCCAGCATTTTGGGAGGCCGAGGTGGGTGGATCATGAGGTCAAGAGATTGCGACCATCCTGGTCAACGTGGTGAAACCCCGTCTCTACTAAAAATACAAAAAAATTAGCTGGGCATGGTGGCGCGTGCCTGTAATCCCAGCTACTCAGGAGGCTGAGGCAGGAGAATTGCCTGAACCCAGGAGGCGGAGGTTTCGGTGAGCCGAGATCGCGCCATTGCACTCCAGCCTGGGTAACAAGAGCGAAACTCCGTTTCAAAAAGAAAAAGGGGCAAGGGAGTTCATGGAAAAAATACTAGTCGGCAATTAACACCTGAAAACATGCTTAACCATATTGATATTTAAAAATACATAAACTAAAGAAGAATAACATGTATTTTTTAATCCAATTAAGAATATTAAAAAGTTGGGTAAGCCCCAAGCTGAAGGGACCTAAGCAGGTCTATAAATTGTTGATAGAATAAATTATTATAAATCTTTTGTAGGAAACTTATCAACATCTATCCAAATTATTAATGAGCATAACTTTTGATCCCCAAGTTGAAATTGATCTGACCCATATACCTGCAAAATTGTTCAAAGATATGTGTACAGGAATCTCATCATTTTGCTGTGGCATTGCTTTTTAAGATAGTGTTATGGGCTGAATAGTCTTTTCCTAAAATGTATATGTTAAAATCCTCACGCTCAGTACCTGAAAATGTGACTGTATGTGGAAATAAAGCTTTTAAAGAGGTTATTAAACTAAGATGAGCCTGTTAGTGTGGGTCCTAATGCAATCCAACTGGGGTCCTTGTAAAGTAGAGAAGATTTAGACACTGGTGGCACACCAAGGGTGTGAGCAAACAGAAAATCCATGTGAGGGCTTAGAAATTAGGCAGCCATCTGCAAGCCAAGGAAAGTCTCAGAAGAAACCAAACCTGCTGACACCTTGACCTTGGACTACTAGCCTCCAGAACTATGAGAAAATACATTTCTGAGCCTGGCATGGTGGCTCACGCCTGTAATCCCAGCACTCTGGGAGGCCGAGGTGGGTGGATCACCTGAAGTCAGGAGTTCAAGACTAGCCTGACCAACATGGAGAAACTGTCTCTACTAAAAATACAAAATTAGCTGGAAATGGTGGCACATGCCTGTAACCCCAGCTACTTGGGAGACTGAGGCAGGCCAATCACTTGAACGCAGGAGGTGAAGGTTGTGGTCAGCTGAGATGGTGCCTTTGCACTCCAGCCTGGGCAATAAGAATGAAACTCTGTCTCAAACGAAAAAAAAAAAAAGAAGGAAAATAGATGTTTGTTGTTTAAGCCACCCAGACTGAGGTATTTTATTATGGCAACCTAAGTAAATTAATGTAGACACTGAAAGTGAAATATTCTCAATGGCTATAAATGGAAGAAAATGTTAGCAGAGGTTATGCCCATGGTTACAGAGAAAGAGAAGACAGGAAATTTTGATGTTTTAATTTATATATATATGGTTTTTTTTTTTTTTTTTTTTTTTTTTTTTTTTTAGACGGAGTTTCGCTCTTGTTACCCAGGCTGGAGTGCAATGGCACAATCTCGGCTCACCGCAACCTCCGCATTCTGGGTTCAAGCCATTCTCCTGCCTCAGCCTCCTGAGTAGCTGGGACTACAGGCACGTGCCACCATGCCCAGCTAATTTTTGTATTTTTAGTAGAGACGGGGGTTTCACCATGTTGACCAGGATGGTCTCGATCTCTTGACCTTGTGATCCACCCACCTCGGTCTCCCAAAGTGCTGGGATTATAGGCGTGAGCCACCGCACTCGGCCTAATTTATATTTTTTATTTCATTTATTTTTAAATTTTGAACCTTATTGTTGCTGTAATAAAATAAACCAGCTAATTTTTTAAAGTGATAGAGAATTTGTGTCAACTTTTGAAGTCCAAAAAATATGCCTAGAAACCTTCTTTGAGACTTACAAAGTTTTCATTGATTTATTTATCTTTGATTTGTCATTTTTTATGATGTAGCTTAAAAAAACTTACTTAGACTCTCTTGTTTAGTTCAGTTGCTGGCGATTCAGCCATTTTCTATTGTTCTTCTTTCATACATTTTTGGGTTTATTTCATCTTCCTTTCTAAACTTAAGAAACCATAATTTTATACACTCAACAATCACATTTGGATATCAGAAAAATCCTTCAAAATAAAGTTGAGTTACTTATTTCTTAAGAAGACATCAACCAACCTGCTGTAACGTGAAAGAAGTAACAACCATCCAGTTGTAATAGCCCTCTATTTTAATTACATTTTAGGCCAGAAGAGTTAGAGACAAACATATGGCAGACAGCACTGTTACTGGGCAATGTTCCACTTTAAATACAAATCCACAGCCCTACTTCAAACTTTCTTAGAAACATGATTCCCAGACAACTAAGGGAATTGACAATTAGTAGAATCAGCCGGGCGCGGTGGCTCAAGCCTGTAATCCCAGCACTTTGGGAGGCCGAGGTGGGTGGATCACGAGGTCAAGAGATCGAGACCATCCTGGTCAACATGGTGAAACCCCGTCTCTACTAAAAATATAAAAATTAGCTGGGCATGGTGGTGCGTGCCTGTAATCCCAGCTACTCAGGAGGCTGAGGCAGAATTGCCTGAACCCAGGAGACGGAGGTTGCGGTGAGCCGAGATCGCGCCATTACACTCCAGCCTGGGTAACAAGAGTGAAACTCCGTCTCAAAAAAAAAAAAAAAAAAAAAGTAGAATCACTAATTACTTGGCCTTAGATGTTAGTGTAACTCTAGTGCCAATTTCCCTCACCCCTTTATTTTAGGAGACTGTGGTTGAAGTCAAAGTAACTATCTCATTTTGTTTAAAAATGTGAAAGTCTATGGCTGGGTAAGGTGGGTTCATTCCTGTAAGCTTAGCACTTTGTGGGGCCAACGTGGGCAGATCATGAGGTCAGGAGTTTGAGACCAACCTGGCCAAGATAGTGAAACCTTGTCTCTACCGAAAATGCAAAAAATTAGCTGGGTGTGGTGGTGTGTGCCTGTAATCCCAGCTGCTCGGGAGGCTGAGGCAAGATGCTCGCTTGAACCCGGGAGGCAGAGTTTGCAGTGAGCTGAGATCATGCCATTGCACTTCAGCCTGGGCAACAGTGTGAGACTTGGTCTCAAAAAAACAAAAACAAACAAACAAAAAACCCAAAAAACAAAAAAACGTGGAAGTGTGAGTTACTTAATAAAGAGATAATGTGATGTTTAATGAACACAGCTGCAAATTATTAAAATATTCTTTAAGAAGAGAGAGATTATAGAGTAGGAGTGGAAGAGATGCAAGAACCAAATGACAGAAAATGTCCTTAAGGCTTAGCATCCTCACACCTTTTCACAACCAGCTTGCATTGGATCTATAGGCTTCACTGATGGTATAATCCAATTGAATAAGCATTTCTCTTATAGGCTTCCTACAGGTCTGGAGCTTTTGTTAGACCCTGTGAGGGTAACAAAAGAAGTATATGACATATATGCCTTGAAGGACATTAGGAGCCATGTAACAGCAGTAGCTTTTGCCTGTATTAAGCAGAGGGGAGGCTGTCCTTACTGAAACACTTGGTCTCAGAGGTAGAAATTACAGAGTAAAATGACAAGAGAGGAAAGGTCACATGGACTTGATGGAGATTTTCATCTACAAATATAAAATCCAAAAGGTTCTGAAAACCAAATTATCGTTTTTTTTTCTTTCTTTCTTTTCTTTTCTTTTCTTTTTTTTTTTTTTTGCGCGATGGAGTCTGGTTTTGTCGCCCAGGCTGGAGTGCAATGGCTCAGTGTTGGCTCACTGCAACCTCTGCCTCCCAGGTTCAAGCAATTCTCTGCCTCAGCTTCCTGAGTAGGTGGGATTACAGGCATCCACCACCGTGCCCAACTAACTTTGTTGTATTTTTAGTAGAGACCAGGTTTTACCATCTTTGCCAGGCTGGTCTTGATCCCCTGTCCTTGTGATCCATCCACCTCGGCCTCCCAGAGTGCTGAGACTACTGGCATGAGCCACCACACTCACCAGAGTTACTTCTAATTTGTATTTATACCACTTAATGAAGAGATATTCACATGTTTTACTGAAGAAACATTAGTATGTCACATTAATTTGAGTAATGTATAGCAACACTTCACCTACATTCTCCCCCATGGGAAGAAATATGTTTCCCTAACTTTGGACTTGGTCATATGACTAGCTGTGGCCAACAGACTGTGGGCGGAACTGACGAGAGCAGAGGTGTTAAATGTGCGGAGGTTTGAATTGGTCTGGCCTTTGGCCTTCCCATTATTTACCGTGAGAAGGTCTGATCCAGGGAATCAGTGATCCTGGAAGAATGAGAAGAAATGCAGAACAGCATCTCCACAGAGCTAAGAAACAAGAAAAACATGGTTGCTTTTGTAAGCCATCGAGTTTTGGAGTGTTTTGTCATGAGGAATTATTGAAGTAATAGCTACCTGATACAATGTTTTAGATTTTAAAGTGCTACCTCAGATTCTGCTAGGGATGTTGCATAATATACAGTATGTACATCATATTTCCTTTGTAAACATCCTATCTAAAATGTTTGGTATTTTTTATTGAGGTATCATAGTTATACATATCTTGAGGGTACATGTGATATTTTGATATCCATATGCAATGTATAATGATCAATCAGTGTAAATCGGATATTGATCACCTCAAATGTTTATTTTTTCTTTTTATTTGAAACATTACAATTCTTACCATTTAGCAATTTTGAAATATACAATATATGATTGTTAACTATAATTTCCCTACTCTATATCAAATACCAGAATGTATTCCTTCTACCTAATAGTATCTTGGTCCTTATTAAACGATTTATCTTCATTTCCCCTGCTTTCTTTACCAGCCACTGGTAACCACCATTCTACTCTCAACCTCCATGGAATCCACTTTTTTTTTTCTTTTTTTTTTTTTTTAAGATGGAGTCTTGCTCTGTTGCCTGGGATGGAGTACAGTGGCGCAATCTTCTCAGCTTACTGCAACCTCTGCCTCCCAGGTTCAAGCAATCCTCTGCCTCAGCCTCCCAAGTAGCTGGGATTACAGGTGCCAACCACAATCACCAACTATGGTTTTTTGTAAATATTCCATGTCCTGAGTTTATTTTACTGGAGAAATGCCCATGAGTTCTATGGGCATGCTACAGTCATATACCACTCCAGCTTTAATGACATGCTATAGTCAGAGTAAACGATTCTCAAGTAGTGTAGTCTTTTCTATAAAAAAGTTCACAACATCTTCAGTGAGTCAACCTGTCCTTGTTCCCTGGCCATTATTGATTAAAGAAGACAAACTTGATGTGAAGGAGGCCAAATATCTTGACAAGACTCGGCAAAATCTCTGCCCAACAGAGGCACGCATAGAAGAAGAGACAGTGGAGGCCGTATCCCGAATGGTGTTGAATTTTAATCTTGTCCTACATCACACTCTTCAAAGTACAGGATTAAGGTCAACAATAACTGATGGCACAGCTCTCCTGTCATAACTTCACCTTACTTTCATTACCTAAATTATTTGCAACAAACTCTCATTACCAAGGTAATCTGCTATTGACTATTCATTTGCAATTTTTTTTTTTTTTTTTTTTTTGAGACAGGGTCTTGCTTAGTTACTCAGACTAGAATATAGTGGTGTGATCACAGCTCACTTTAGCCTTGACCTCCTGGGCCCCAGTGATCCTCCCACCTCAGCCTCCCGAGTAGCAGGGACCACAGGCATGCGTCACCACATTCAACTAATTTTTTTACTTCTTCGAGTGGCAAGGTCTCACTGTGTTGCTCAGACTGGTCTTGAACTCCTAGGCTCAAGTGATCCTCCCACCTCACTTGAGGAATGTTAAGAAATGAAAAGTGCTGAGATTACAAAGGTGGGCCACCATACCTGGCTATTAATTGCAATCTTAAAGAACTTTACTTACCAGTATATTAATGTCTCTACTTCTACCTAAGAACTGAGGAAAAAAAGATAAAAAGAAAATATTATAGGTACAACCTAAACTTAGAGTTATACATCCTGGGCTACCAAGGACAGTCATAGGTTATACAACTGGATTTATATGCTGAATTTATACCCAGCATAATTATTAATAATGCCCCTTTCAGGCTCAGAAGTTTCAGATGGTCACTCTAATAAGATTAGTTGCGAAAGAGATCTTATGTAAGGCAGAGGATACTTACATGTTGAAATGAGGTGGAGATGGCAGAAAAGGTTATGCAATTTTCTTTGCTGGAAGCTTCTAAAATTTATTATTCAACTGAATATTCTAAGAAAATGTGTCGTATCCAAGGGGCTGAACAATAAATTTTGTTTCTGATGCTGTTAGAAGCAGATAAATTTTGAAATGTGTCCTGATAAACTGTTGTCCATAGGGATATGAATTCATATTATATATTAATACATCCAGAAGCTCCTAATTCATGCTTGAATTATTCTAGTATTTGACCTAAAGTCTTTAACGAAATCTTAGCTGTTTGCTTGATTTTTGTTTACATTTGTTTTATCTCACTATAAGTACATGTCAGAGTCCACTCAGTGTCACTAAAATAGTCTGAGTCATTTGCTGTTACCTCTCCTATCATCAGCAACCCTTAAGAACAAGTCACAGAGGATGTGCAAGCAAAGCATGCCAGAGGCTGAAAATTAAAAATGGAATGCTATGAATGATCCTTGACTTTTTGCTAAACCTGTTTTCATAGGTTTTAGTGCAACATCTGGCCCATCCCTCTGCTTCTTGGTGTTATGTTTCGTTTCTACTGCTTAGTTATAAGATCCTGACTCCTATTTTACAGTGCAAACTGCTGACTGTTTCCCAATATTAATTTTCTCTTTGTCTATGATAATATCCATTCCCCTTGATATGGTAACATGGCTGCCCAGCTAGAAACTAAAGACATTTGTCAGTCCCACTGAAGCCATGTGTGGCCATCTTACTAAGTCCTTGACTACTGAATGTGAAAAGAAGATGTGTAAATTATTTCTACATTGTTTGCTTAGTGACAGCTTCTTGCCCTAGATTTGTTTTCTAACCCCTTACTGAAAACTTGTGAACAGATGTGCCGGTCACCCAGCTTTGACCATGAAGATGATGGCAATGCCCTGGGACCTTGCTATGTACAGTGTGGGACTTGGACTAACAGCATCACCATCACCCAGAAGCTTTTTAGAAATACAATCTCAGGCCCCATTCCAGGCCTACTGAATGAGAATCTGCATTTTAGCATAATCCACCAGTAATTTAAATTCACATTAACATTTGAGAAATCTTTTATTTTTCTTTTTGAGACGCAGTTTCGCTCTTGTTACCCAGGCTGGAGTGCAATGGCGCAATCTCGGCTCACCGCAACCTCCTCCTCCTGGGTTCAGGCAATTCTCCTGCCTCAGCCTCCCGACTAGCTGGGACTACAGGCACATGCCACCACACCCAGCTAATTTTTGTATTTTTAGTAGAGACGGGGTTTCACCATGTTGACCAGGATGGTCTCGATCTCTTGACCTCGTGATCCACCCGCCTTGGCCTCCCAAAGCGCTGGGATTACAGGCTTGAGCCACTGCGCCCGGCGAGAAATCCTAATACGATACAATGGAACAACAGAAAGAAAGGAATCTAGGTCTATTAATTATTTTGTTGAGCAGAGCTATCTGCTAGCCCGGTCTGCCCACCTATAGATTGTTATGAGAAAGCACAGTGAAATTCTGTCTTACTAAATCATTGAATTTTGGGGTATCTTTTTGATCTCCATCCTAATTTACATAGATTTTATTCCTTGGAATAAGAAATCTACTATTTAAACGTCTGCTAGAGTCTTGTAGAGAAAGCGATGAGAAAGGATGCTATTTCCTTTTGGACTATTCTGGAGTACTCCCTCCATCCTTTAGAGGAGTACCTAACTTTAACTCAGGCTATGTTGATTTATCTGGGACTAGGAGATGGGGAGTGCTCTTAGCCCATCCTCCTAAATATTACTCTCCATATTCCAACTATCATTTTTGGTCTCCTTGAGGATGCTGAGTTAAGAAGCTCAATATAAATATTAAATGAACTGAATACAAAATGTCTCCGGAGATGGTTTCATCATTTTTTTCTTTTTTTTGCAGAAGACCCAAATTTGAGCTGGCAGCATTAATCAAATAGACCACAGTTATTAAAAAGTACATTAGAGCCTGTGTGCTCTCCTTTTAATATGTAGACTCTCACCCACTGTTTAACAACTATTTTCTCCTTACTTCTTCCTTTCTATTCCTAGTTTGGTAAATGTGTCCTCTAGACTTGCAATTCCCCTACTTCAAACCAACAAATATTTACTAAATGCCTCTTAAGGCTAGGCATTAGTAGTGACTAAGAAAAAACAGATCTGAGGCCAGGTGCAGTGGTTCACACCTGTAATCCCAATACTTTGGGAGGCTGAGGTGGGTGGATCACCTGTTGTCAGGAGTTCGAGACCCACATGGCCAACATGATGAAATGCCTTCTCCACTAAAAATACAAAAATTCTCTGGGTGTGGTGATGTGTGCCTGTAGTTCCAGCTACTTGGGAGGCTGACGCTCAAGAATTGCTTGAACCCAGGTGGTGGAGGTTTCAGTGAGTGGAGATCACGCCGTTGCACTCTAGCCTGGGAACAATCTCAGCTCACTGCAACGCTGCAACAAAAAAAAAAAAAAAAAAAAAAAAAAAACCACCAGATCTGGCCTCTGGCCTCATGCATAGCTTACAGTCTAATTGGGCAGAAGATCAATGAACAAGTAATTATACAGCTGAAGGATTTTAAGAAATGAAAAGTACTTAAAATTTTCGTAGTAACATTTATTGACTGAATAAATGAAGAAAAACAAATTGATCATTAACAGCCTTTCCTCGGCAACAAGGACTGCTCCCTTATTTCCCCTTTCCTGCCTTCCTTCTTCATTGCTTTGGGTTCATATTGGTTCTTGTGCCTGTGAAAGAAAAGCTAGGTAATTAATCAGCTAAAAATAAGGACTCACAGTTAATACACTTGGAAAGGGATGGAAAAGGAAATTGACAAAATAAAAATAGAGTCTTGCATCCCATAACATCGTTTTGGTCAATGACAGACTGCCGATAGGATGGTGGTTCCATAATATTAAAACGGAGCTAAAAAATTCCTATTCACCTCATGACATTGTAGCCATTATAATGTTGGAGCAAAGCACATTACTCACACGTATGTGGTGATGCTGGTTACAAACAACCCTATTATACTGCCAGTTGTATGGCACATATGATTATGTGCAGCACATACAGTATAGCACATACGATGATGTGCAGTATGCAATACTTTGATAATAAACGTACTGGTTTATGCATTTACTGTACTATATTTTTATTGTTATATTAGAGTATAGTCCTTCTATTTTTTTTTTTTTTTTTCTTAGACAGAGTTTCGCTCTTGTTACCCAGGCTGGAGTGCAATGGCACGATCTCGGCTCACTGCAACCTCCGCCTCCTGGGTTCAGGCAATTCCCCTGCCTCAGCCTCCTGAGTAGCTGGGATTACAGGCATGAGCCACCATGCCCAGCTAATTTTTTGTACTTTTAGTAGAGATGGGGTTTCACCATGTTGACCAGGATGGTCTCGATCTATTGACCTTGTGATCCACCCTCCTCGGCCTTCCAAAGTGCTGGGATTATAGGCGTGAGCCACCGTGCCTGGCCCATTCCTTCTATTTATAAAAATAAAAAGTTGGCAGGGCGTGGTGGCTCACCCCTGTAATCCCAGCACTTTGGGAGGCTAAGGCGGGCAGCTCACCTGAGGTCAGGAGTTCAAGGCCAGCGTAACCAACATGGAGAAACCCCATCTACTAAAAATACAAAATTAGCTGGGTGTGGCAGCACATGCCTGTAATGCCGGCTACTTGGGAGGCTGAGGCAGGAGAATCGCTTGAACATTGGAGGGGGAGGTTGCAGTGAGTCAAGATTGCGCCATTGCATTCCAGCCTGGGCAACAAGAGCAAAACTCTGTCTTGATAAATAAATAAATAATAAATAAAATAAAATAAAAAGTTAACTATAAGATGGTCTCAGGCAGGCCTGTAGGAGGCATTCCAAAATAAGGCACTATTATCACAGGAGATGACAGCTCCATGTGTGTTATTGACTCTGAAGACCTTTTGGTGGAACAAGATGTGGGGGCGAAAGACAGTGATATTGATGATCCTGACCTTATGTAGGCCTAGGTAATGTGTGTGTTTGTGCTTAGTTTTTAACAAAAATGTAAAAAACTTTAAAAAAATTATAAAAGTAGAAAAAAGCTTCTAGAATAAAGATAAAAAGAAATAAAATATTTTTGAACAGCTGTGAAATGTATGTTTTAAGATGTGCTAGCCAGATGCAGTGGCTTACGTCTGTAATCCCAGCACTTTGGTAGGCCGAGGTGGGCAGATCACAAGGTCAGGAGTCAAGATCAACTTGGCAAACATGGTGAAACCCTGCCTCTACTAAAAATACAAAAATTAACTGGGCATGGTGCAGGCAGCTGTAACCCCAGTTACTTGGGAGGCTGAGGCAGGAGAATCTCTTGAACCCGGGAGATGGAGGTTGCAGTGAGCTGAGATTGCACCACTGCACTCCAGCCTGGACAACAGAGCAAGATCCCATCTCAAAAAAAAAAAAAAAAAAAAAAAAAAAGATGTGCTATTACAGAAGAATCACAATGTTAAAAAAAAATTAGAGTTACAAAGTAGATAAGTTACAGTAAACCAAGGTTAATTTATTAGCAATAGAAGAAAAATATTTTTAAATAAATTTAATGTAGCCAAAGTGTAGTGTTTGTAAAATGCACAGGAATGTCCTAGACTTTCACATTCACTCACTGCTCACTCACTAACTCACCCAGGGCAACTTCCAGTCCTACAAGTTTCCTCCATGATACACCCCTTATACAGGTGTGTTATATCTTATGTTTTATTTTTATTTTTACTGTACCTTTCCTATGTTTAGATACACAAACATTTACCATTGTGTTACAATGGCCAACAGTATTCAATACACTAACATGCTGTACAGGTTTGTAACCTAAGAGCAATAGGCCATACCTTATACCTGAGGTATGAGCAAGCTGTACCATCTAGGTTTGTGTAAGTACCCTCTATGATGTTTGCATAACAGCAAAATTGCCTAAGGATGCATTTCTCAGAAGGTAACCCCATCATTAAGCAATACATGACTGTAGTTACATTTTGGTGAAAAGCTTGTGGCTTACTTTCTTTTCCTTGATATTAATATATTTATTGTACAATATATTAAAATCAGGAATAAAAAAGGTGTGTTTGCATGCATGTGTTAATTTTTTTTGTTGGAAACAGATGCTTGGTTCCACAAAGAAAAATTAGCACTGAGACAAAGGATTTTTCAGCAATGCAATTTTTACTTCCTGGACTGCAGGAAGGGTACTCTCACTAGCCATCTTGTCAGAGAGTAAAATGAACAAAGGAAAACAGACATATTTATTCCTTATGCATTTGGGGTTGTCCTTACTGCTATGTCTGATCTCTGAGGTTGGCTGAAGCCAGACCTCACAATTTAAACTAAAACCTGATAGGCTAACAAACTGAAAACTTTTCTAAACAGATAAAAGCAATGGAGAGCTGGGACATGCCTGTGAGCATGTCCAACACAGATATCTTGGTTAAAGTACAAGGATATAGAATGTACTATGTACCTGTAAGCATGGCATGTCTAACAGCTACATAGGATAGAATGTACTATGTACCTGTAAGCATGGCATGTCTAACAGCTACATAGGATAGGGCTTAACAAAGGGTTATTAGCACATTTATGATTTATTCTTTTTTTTTTTTTTTTTTTTTTTTTTTTGAGACAGAGTTTCGCTCTTGTTACCCAGGCTGGAGTGCAATGGCACGATCTCGGCTCACCGCAGCCTCCGCCTCCTGAGTTCAGGCAATTCATCTGCCTCAGCCTCCTGAGTAGCTGGGATTACAGGCACGCACCACCATGCCCAGCTAATTTTTTGTATTTTTAGTAGAGACGGTGTTTCACCATGTTGACCAGGATGGTCTCGATCTCTCGACCTCGTGATCCACCCGCCTCGGCCTCCCAAAGTGCTGGGATTACAAGCTTGAGCCACCGCGCCCGGCTATGATTTATTCTTTAACAAGAAAGGCAACTTTAAAGAGGAACTTTTTTACTTTCCACACTTTTAATCACTTTCTATAGGAAGGAGGTTGCATTTCATGTGCACATGCCAGTCTGTCACTGTGGCTCCCTGAGAATAACTAATATCATTTTCTTTCTTCTAGTATAATGCAAACAAGCCGCTGTGACATTTGATTTCTGATATTTGCTCAATAGAGGGCTTAGATTTCTATTTCTGTTGCCAAACAATTTGAAGCTTTAAATATTTTTGTTTAGTAGTCACACATGATAATTTTCTTTGGAGTCAGTCAAGGGTCAAGGCCTTTTCCACACAATACCACTGACCTTCCTTCAAAATCCACAGATGCCAAAGGCCACGTAGTGGGGTGATAACTGGTGAAATAAAGTGGAAGTTGCGGGCCGGGCGCGGTGGCTCAAGCCTGTGATCCCAGCACTTTGGGAGGCCGAGGTGGGTGGATCACGAGGTCAAGAGATCAAGACCATCCTGATCAACATGGTGAAACCCCATCTCTACTTAAAATACAAAAAAAATTAGCTGGGCATGGTGGCGCATGCCTGTAATCTCAGCTACTCAGGAGGCTGAGGCAGGAGAATTGCCTGAACCCAGGAGGCGGAGGTTACAGTGAGCCGAGATTTCGCCATTGCACTCCAGCCTGGGTAACAAGAGCGAAACTCTGTCTCAAAAAAAAAAAAAAAAAAAAAAAAAAGTGGAAGTTGCTCCAGATAGGAGATGAAAGCTGCGTTACTGAGACCAACAAATGAAAAACAAACTGTTGCGTTATCTATTGCTGTACCAAAAATTACCCCAAATGTAGTGGTTTTTAAAAAGCCATATTTTTGCTCATAATTCTCCAATTTGGGCAGGTCATGGTGGTGACAGCTTATCCCTGCCACGTGATGCTGGCTAGGGTGACTCACCTGGGCTGGAGAATCTAAGGTGCTTCACTCACGTGTCTGGAGCTCCAGTGGGGGTGGCTGGAATGTGAGATGTGGCTGGACTTGTTTCTCTTTATACACCTCTCTGTCCATCATGGTCAATGATCTCTTTATCAAACAGTATCCTATTAAATCATTTGATTCTCACATTAATCTGTAAGGTTGTATCTTAACTGAAAAAACAGAGGCCTTTTCCTTAGTCTTGTTTCCCCACTCAACCTACATTTTTCTTGGAATTTATATGTATTTCTGTATTTCTGTATGCAATTTATTTAGTTTAGTTTATTGTAGGTATTCTTATAAATTGTCCTAATTCTGTAGTACAGATACAAATATACGGTTTGTTACATAAATATGTTACTATTTATCTACCTTAAATCAGGCTCAGGGAAGTTTAGTGACTTGATCAAGGCTATATGCCTAATGCATGTCAGAGCCTAACTTGGTACAATAAAATCCTAATTATATTATCTAGTTTAGATTTTGTTTTGTTTGAGATGGAGTCTCGCTCTTATTGCCCAGGCTGAAGTGCAATGGTGCTATCTTGGCCACTGTAACCTCTGCCTCCCAGGTTCAATCGATTCTCTTGCCTCAGCTTCCTGAGTAGCTGGGATTACAGGGACCTGCCACCATGCCCGGCTAATTTTCTATATATTTTTTATTTTTAGCAAAGATGGGATTTCACTATGTTGGCCAGGCTGGTCTGGAACTTCTGACCTCAGGAGATCCAGATCTGACCTCAGCCTCAGCCTCCCAAAGTGCTGGGATTACAGGCGTAAACCACCATGCCTGGCTTATTGTAGATTTTAAGCCCCTAGGTTATAGAAGGATCACATGATTATTAAACATAGAAAAAATTGAATATAGCAAATAAGTTTATAAATATTTAATTAGGTATAGTCATCATATTGTACAATAGGGCTCTTGAGCTTATTTTTAACTAATTTGAATTTATCTAACTGAAATTTTGTATCCTTTGATCAATATTGCCCTAAGGTTCCTACCCTCCCCAGCCCCTGGTAACCACCATTTTACTCTCTACTTCTCTGAGTTCAACATTTTTAGATTCTACATATAAGTGAGATCATGTGGTATGTGTGTTCCTGTGTCTGGTTTATTTCAGTTAACGTAATGTCTTTCGGGCTCATCTATGTTGTCATAAATGACACAATTTCCTACCTTTTAAAGATTAACTAGGGGCCGGGCGCGGTGGCTCAAGCCTGTAATCCCAGCACTTTGGGAGGCCGAGGCGGGTGGATCACAAGGTCAAGAGATCGAGACCATCCTGGTCAACATGGTGAAACCCCGTCTCTACTAAAAATACAAAAAAATTAGCTGGGCGTGGTGGTGCGTGCCTGTAATCCCAGCTACTCAGGAGGCTGAGGCAGGAGAATTGCCCGAACCCAGGAGGCGGAGGTTGCAGTGAGCCGAGATCATGCCATTGCACTCCAGTCTGGGTAACAAGAGCGAAACTCCGTCTCAAAAAAAAAAAAAGATTAACTAATAGGGCCGGGAGTGGTGGCTCACGCCTGTAATCCTAGCACTTTGGAGGCCAAGGCGGGCAGATCACCTGAGGTCGGGAGTTCAAGACCAGCCTGACCAACATGGTGAAACCTCACCTTAAAAAAAAAAAAAAAAAAAAAAAAAAAAAAAGCCGGGCGCGGTGGCTCAAGCCTGTAATCCCAGCACTTTAGGAGACCGAGACGGGTGGATCACAAGGTCAAGAGATCGAGACCATGCCGGTCAACATGGTGAAACCCCGTCTCTACTTAAAATACAAAAAATTAGCTGGGCATGGTGGCACGTGCTTGTAATCCCAGCTTCTCAGGAGGCTGAGGCAGGAGAATTGTTTGAACCCAGGAAGCGGAGGTTGAGGTGAGCCGAGATCGCGCCATTGCACTCCAGCCTGGGTAACAAGAGCAAAACTCTGTCTCAAAAAAAAAAAAAAAAAAAAAAAAAAAAGATTAACTAGTATTCCATTGTGTACATATACCATATTTTCTTTATTCATTCATCCATTGATGGACACTTGGGTTTATTCCATATCTTGGCTGTTGTGAGTAATGCTTCAACATATGTGCAAGTGCAGCTACCTCTTCTAGTCCACGTACTGACTTCATTTCCTTTAGATATATGCCCGGTAGTGAGATTGCTGGATTATATCATGGTCTATTTTTAATTTTTTTTTTTTTTTGAGACGGAATTTTGCTTTTGTTGCCCAGGCTAGAATGCAATGGCAGTATCTCAGCTCACCGCAAGCTCTGCCTCCTGGGTTCAAATGATTCTCCTGCCTCAACCTCCCAAGTAGCTAGCATTACAGGCATGCGCCACCACTCCCAACTACTTTTGTATTTTTGGTAGAGATGGGGTTTCTCCATGTTGGTCAGGCTGGTCTTGAACTTCCGACCTCTGGTGGTCTGCCCACCTTGGCATCCAAAAGTGCTCGGATTACAGGTGTGAGCCACCGCACCTCGCCTATTTTTAATTTTTTGGAGAACCTCCATACTGTTTTTCATAATGGCTATTCTAAGTTACAGTCCCACAAACAGTGTATAAGGGTTTCCTTTTTTCTGAATTCTTTCCAACATGTTTTCTTTCATCTTTGCAATAATACTCTTTCTGATAGCTGCGAGGTGATATCTCTCATTATGGTTTTAATCAGCATTTTTCTGTTGATTAGTGATCTTGACCATTTTTTCATATACCTATTGGCCACTTATGTGTCTTCTTTTGAGAAATACCTATTCAAACCATTTACCCGCTGGGCGCGGTGGCTCAAGCCTGCCAAAATACCCGGCCAAAACATGCATTCTTAATGGGGGACAATGTTGCCCCCATGGTTGGGGATGGCAGCTCACACCTGTAATCCCAGCATTTTTGGAGGCTGAGTTGACAAGGAATCCCTTGAGTCCAGGGGTTCCAAGTTATAGTGAGATACAATCACACCACTGCACTCCAGTTGGTGACAGAGCAAGACCCTATCTCTTATAAACAACAAAAAAGATAAAATATAAAAAAAGAACAGACATAGTGTTTATTTCCATGACATGAGAGTTCATTCGTGTTTGTATTTTGTCATATTTATGCTCTATCTTTATTTTATAAAATTTAAAATTATGCAAGTTATATATATATTTACACACACACACACACACACACACACACACACACACACACACACTCCCTTTGTTCTTCCTATACTCCCAGTCCTACCATAATGAAGTAGTTTTTTTTTTTGAGACGGAGTCTTGCTCTGTCGCCCAGGCTAGTGTGCAGTGGTGCTATCTCGGTTCACTGCAATCTCTGCCTCCCAGGTTCAAGCAATTCTCCTGCCTCATCCTGGGATTATGGGCGTGTGCCACCACATCCGGATAATTTTTTGTATTTTAGTAGAGATGGGGTTTCACCGTGTTGCCCAGGCTAGTCTAAACTCCTAAGCTCAGGCAATCCACCGGCCACATCCTCCAAAGTGCTGGGATTACAGGTGTGAACCACCACACCCGGCTGAAGTAGGTTTTGAAAGTGCCTGCTCACTACTGGGTATGATTTTCTAAGTGATGTTCTTTCTGATGGGTAGCCTGAGGGGCTAGCCATCTCCAGATTCATAACTCTCTATCCAAATAAGGTAAATGTTTCATTCAGGTTAAGGCCAAACTGACATTTTCTCCTTTAATGAAACAACATTTCTTATGCACCTATTATATGCCAGGCATTTTTGAACTGGAAGCAGAACTGTAGCTCCAGGCCCAGGCATTAGTATTTCAAAATGAAAATTCAGGTAGCTGGAGTGAGTTAAGTCAGTCTTCATACTTGAGGTGACATTCCAGATACGTCTCACATATGCTGAGGGATAACTCTTATGAAAAAGAAGTCCTAACAGCCAGATGTGATGACACGCACCTGCAGTTCCAGCTACTCAGGAAGCTGAAGTGGGAGGATCACTTGAGCCCGGGAGTTCCATATCAGCTTGGGCAACATAATAAAAGCCTGTTTCTAATAAAATAAACCCCAAATCTCATGATGGGATTGGAATTATTTGCAGACAACTCAGTCCTTTTGGCTTTCAAAGGGGGTCTCAGCAAAGGAAGATGTGAACTACTGGTTTAGGATTAGACCTGGGAATCACACTGGTCCGTACACTTGGTTTGCCAAGTGTCCTGGTAGTGGAGAATTCTGTGACCGGCAAATGCCTAGGAGGCAAAGGAGTGAAAGTCTTGAGTCCTGAGAGAGACAATCCTTGGGTTCCTTAGGCACTAGGCAGTGGCCCAAGGGACTAGGATCTTATGTAAATAGCAGAGCACCCCAGGAGCCTCAGGTATGGTTATCCATTCATCTAATGGAGCCAGGGAGACAATTTGTTTAGATAACAGGTTGCAAGACAATGGACTCTGCTGGGAATGGCATGTTCTCTCCTGGGGGTAAGCCTTAGATCTTGGAATTTGGCTGAGAGGAGGAGGCAATGTGTGGTGCCCCTGCTGAGGTCTGAAAAACAGAGCTGTGGAGGGCCTCATATGGTTTTCCTTATGGCCTGAAAATGTTCTTTCTCCCCACTGCTCCCCACCCCACCTAACTACTCTAAAAGCAAAATAGACTGGGTGCCTGGGCTCAAGCCTGTAATCCCAGCACTTTGGGAGTCCGGGGAGGGCGGATCACCTGAGGTCAGGAGTTAAGACCAGACTTGCCAACATGGTGAAACCTCGTCTCCACTAAAAATACAAAAAATTAGCTGCGCATGGTGGCACATGCCTGTAATCCCAGCTACTCAGGAGGCTGAGGCAGGAGAATTGCCTGAACCCAGGAGGCAGAGGTTGTGGTGAGCTGAGATCGCGCCATTGCACTCCAGCCTGGGTAACAAGAGTGAAACTCTGTCTCAAAATAAATAAATAAATAAATAAATACCCAAAAATAAATATTTTACATATTTTGGAACCACCCACTAAATAGTAATTATAGATGGTAGTAACTACTTACATTATTATCTATAATGTTTTAAGTGCTTCTGGCTGGCCAGACCCAGAATCAGGCTGCCCTCAGGACCCTGAGAATCCAGTGGCGAGCTCTCCATGTGACAGATAAGACCTGCACAGGTAGAGAACTTCATTCTTTCATTCTCTTGCTCACTATTCAGAAAACGTTTATTGAGCCTTGTCTATATTCTAAGGCACTGTGCTGGTGCCTCAAAGAGTTTATAATTTCTCGCAACGAACAAGGGGAAGTGATATAAATAAAAGTTACATTACATTTTATTTTATTTTATTGAAATTGGTGGAGAAGGGTGGCTTCTAAACTAGAGAGGAAATGCTGCGGCACTGGGTTTTCAGCACAAGTCAAAAGAAAAAAGTCTCCTTAAACAAACTCTGGGGTGGAAGGAGGTCGGCTGGGGAATATATGGAACTAAATGTATTTTTGGAAACCTGCAGAGGAGAAAAAACAAACAAACAAACAAACAAACAAAAAGCCCAGCTTAGTACTTCTTCTTTTTTTTTTTTGGAGGGTTGAGGTCATTTTTTTTTAAATATATTTTTTATTGTACTTTAGGTTCTGGGGTACATGTGCAGATCATGCAGGATTGTTAGGCACATGCATGGCAAGGTGATTTGCTGCCTCCATTCCCCCATCACCTATATCTGACATTTCTCCCCATGTTATCCCTCTCCAACTTCCCTACCCCTCACTGTCCCTCCCCTATTCTCCATCAATGGACCCCAGTGTGTGATGCTTCCCTCCCTGTGTCCATGTGTTCACACTGTTCAACACTTATCTATGAGTGAGAACATGTGGTATTTGATTTTCTATTCTTGTGTCAGTTTGCTGAGAATGATGGTTTCCAGATTCATCCATGTCCCTACAAAAGACATGAACTCATCCTTTTTTATGGCTGCGTAGTATTCCATGGTGTATATGTGCCACATTTCGCTTGTCCAATCTATCACCAATGGGCATTTGGGTTGGTTCCAGGTCATTGCTATTGTAAACAGTGCTGCAATGAACATACATGTGCATGTGTCTTTATAATGGAACGATTTATAATCCTTTGGATATATATCCAGTAATGAGATTGCTGGGTCAAATGCAATGTCTATTTCTAGGTCCTTGAGGAATCGCCACACTGTCTTCCACAATGGTTAAACTAATTTAAACTCTCATCAACAGTGTAAGAGTGTTCCTATTTCTCCACATCCTCTCCAGCATCTGTTGCCTCCAGATTTTTTAATGATCACCATTCTAACTGGTGTGAGATGATATCTCAACATGGTTTTGATTTGCATTTTTCTAATGACCAGTGATGATGAGCATTTTTTCATATGTTTGTTGGCCTCATATATGTCTTCTTTTGAAAAGTTTCTGTTCGTATCCTTTGCCCACTTTTGAATGGGTTTGTTTGTTTTTTTCTTGTAAACCTGTTTTAGTTTCTTGTAGATTCTGGATATTAGCCCTTTGTCAGATGAATAGATTGCAAAAATTTTTTCCTATTCTGTTGATTGCCGGTTCACTCTAATGATTATTTCTTTTGCTGTGCAGAAGCTCTGGAGTTTAATTAGGTCCCATTTGTCTATTTTGGCTTTTGTTGCTAATGTTTTTGGTGTTTCAGTCATGAAGTCCTTGCCTATGCCTATGTCCTGAATGGTTTTGCCTAGGTTTTCTTCTAGGGTTTTTATGGTGTTAGGTCTTATGTTTAAGTCTTTAATTCACCTGGAGTTAATTTTAGTGTAAGGTGTCAGGAAGGTCCAGCTTCTGTTTTCTGCACATGGCTAGTCAGTTATCCCAATACCATTTATTAAACAGGGAATCCTTTCCTCATTGCTTGTTTTTGTCAGGTTTGTCAAAGATCAGATGGTTGTACATGTGTGGCATTGCCTCTGAGGCCTCCATTCTGTTCCATTGGTCTATATCTCTGTTTTGGTACTGGGACCATGCTGTTTTGATTACTGTAGCCTTGTAGTATAGTTTGAAGTCAGGTAGCATGATGCCTCTACCTTTGTTCTTTTTACTTAGGATGTCTTGGCTATGTGGGCTCTCTTTTCTTTCCTCTTTTCCAGAGTTCCTTCCTTGGTCTATTTCCTAGCACCTTATTCTAACCTTATTCTTAGAACAGTACTTATAAAAGACTTACTTGTCTGTTTCCAGCAAACTGCAAACAGATTGTAGTTAGACTCCTTGCAGGTAGGGGGTATTTTATTTGACTTATTTTTCTCCATTACCTGGAACATTTTGAAAATCTCTTTTAATTTGAATAAAATGAAAAGATGACTGACTGAATGAATAAATGGATGGATGAATAGATGGATAGATGCTCTTTTAATCTGAATAAAATGAATGGATGACTGACTGAATGAATGAATACATAAATGGAAGCATGGATGGATGGATGAGTGGATTGAGTTCTCTTGGATGATTCTCCTGTACACATAAGCATAGACATACAGATTCACACAAAGAAGAAAATCACACAATTTATATATATTCCCAGAGAAACACACAGATGAAGACATTGTTTTCATTAACAAATCCCTCCTTTCTCTGGGCCTAGCCATCTTATGTGGCCACCTCACCTATCCGCATTCATCTCCCAAGCTCAATTCTATCAGCTAAGCCCCCTTCACCACCAGTGTTCTAATCTCCTTCTCTCAGCCGACAGAGGTAACGGAGAGCTGACAATTTGATCTAACAGTATGCCTAGAAGACTGGGGAACTTCCAGAAGTCCTGGTTTTTTAGCTCTCTATGGCTCTGGAAGAGATTTGTCTCACCTATGTTGTCTGTTAAGAGAGGTTCTTTTTTTTTTTTTTTTTTTTTTTTTTTTTGAGACTGAGTTTTGCTCTGTTGCCCAGGCTAAAGGACAGTGGCGTGAACTCAGCTCACTGCAACCTCCACCTCCTGGGTTCAAGCCATTCTCCTGCCTCAGACTCCTGAGTAGCTGGGATTACAGACACGTAATCCCAGCTAATTTTTGTATTTTTAGTAGAGATGAGGGTTTCACCATATTGGTCAGGCTGGTCTCCAACTCCCGGCCTCCTGATCCACCTGCCTTGGCCTCCCAAAGTGCTGGGATTACAGGCATGAGCCACTGTGCCTGGCAAGAGAGGTTCTTATTTGGGACAATTTTAACCTGAGTAGAAGAAAGGGAGGCAGGCTCCTGAAAGTGACATTCAGATAGGATGAAGTTGTGAAGACTACTGCGTTTCCTCAAAGTTCAGGCCCCTGTTAGGTGTGAAGAAAGCAGAGAGGAACTAATCTTATAGAGTGTCTTTGATGTTCCACACATTCAGCTTGATGTTTTAGTGAGATGGCTCATCTAATCACCATGAAAACCAGTTTCAGAGAGGTGCTATTATTCTCATTTTGCAAATGAGGAAGCTGAGGCTGAGAATGAAAAGTGACTTGCCCAAAGCTAATAGCTAAGAAGTGACTACCACCAGCTTAGGAACTATTCAGAACCCTGATGCCTGGGCCAACAGACACATTTTATTTCTTCCTTCCAGGCCATATTCTTTGACTGAATATTTACCAAGTGTCTATTAGATACACAAAGTACTATTCCTAGTATTACTGGAAACCCAAACATGGGATAGAACCAGTGTTTGTCCTTAAACATATATATTAGGCAAGGCATGGTGGCTGATGCCTGTAATCCCAGCACTTTGGGAGGCTGAGGCAGGAAGATCACTTGAGGTCAGGAGTTTGAGATCAGCCTGGCCAACATGGTGAAACTCTGTCTCTACTGAAAATGCAAAGATTAGCCAGGCGTGGTGGTGGGCGCCTGTAATTCCAGCTACTTGGAGGCTGAGGCAGGAGAATTGCATGAGCAAAGGAGGCAGAGCTTGCAGTGAGCCAAGATTGTGCCACTGCACAGTGAGTGAAACTCTATCTGAAAGAGTGAAACTCTATCTGCCCTCCAGCCTGAGCAACAGAATGAGACTCTGTCTCAAAAAAAAAATTATGTTAGAATTGACAGAGGAAACAAATGGTACATTATTATAAGATATCTGAGGGAAATGCTCTAAAAGAGATGTAAGTAGCCATGTGTAGCTCACACCTGTAATCAGCACTTTGGGAGGCCGAGGCTGGCAGATCACCTGAAGTCGAGAGTTCGATACCAGGCTGACCAACATGGAGAAACCCCATCTCTACTAAAAAATACAAAATTAGCCGGGTATGGTGGCGCATCCTGTAATCCCAGCTACTTGGGAAGCTTAGGCAGGAGAATCGCTTGAACCCAGGAGGCAGAGGTGGCAGTGAGTTGAGATCATGCCATTGCACTCCAGCCTGGGCAACCAGAACAAAACTCCATCTCAAAAAAAAAAAAAATTTTCTCAGAAGGTTGAAAGAAGGACAGAACACTTCCTACTGAAGGAAAAATGTAGCATTGAGCTGGGTTTTGAAGGGTAAGTCTTATTTCCCCAGAAGGAGCTGATGCTATTGGAGAGCAAAAAGCTTTTTCTCTACCCTCTTATGCATAGTGCTTGGGGGTTTGTGGATTAAACTGACAAAAGACAGATTAGCCAGGCAAAAGACAGACTTTGTTCACATATATCAAATGTATGTGGGCAAGGAGGCAGCTATTAATAGAATTTGGAGCATAAATACTATCTTAATAGGAGAAGAAGAGTAAGTTTCCTACATATGGGAAAACAAATGACTTTTAGGAAAGATAAATGGGAACTTAGGAGTGTTGGGCTCCGCACATGATGCCTGAAAGTGCGGCACCTTGGCAGGCTGAGAACTTCGAACGAAGGACAATGGAAGCACCTTAGAAACAGGATTTCTCTGACTTCTTCCTGTCCTCCTATCTCCTGTCTCTTTTTCTCCCCCTTAGTAAGTGAGTCATAGAAACCGGGATTCCTCTTCCCCAAGGTGGGTCACAGAAACTAGAACTCCTCTTCCTCCAATCACGCCATAAAACCTAGGGCCAGGCACGGTGGCTCACGCCTGCAATCCCAGCACTTTGGGAGGCCAAGGTGGGAGATCGAGACCGGCTTGACCAACATGGTGAAACCCCATCTCTACTAAAAATACAAAATTAGCTGGGTGTGGTGGCACATGCCTGTAATCCCAGCTACATGGGAAGCTGAGGCAGGAGAATTGCTTGAAACCGGGAGGCGGAGGTTGGCAGTGAGTCGAGATTGTGCCATTGCACTGCAGACTGGGCAACAAGAGTGAAACTCTATCTGAAAAAAAAAAAAAAAAAAAAAAGGCTAAGGCCACTCTTCTCCTTCTCCTTCTGCCTTGAAGAACCTCATTCCAGAGGAGTCCACCCCACACCCAGGAGAAAGGAATGTTACACAGGGAGGCCAAGAAGAATCTGAACAGAAAGGCAGGCCTGGCTGGGCTTCTCCTGTCAGTCTATTTGCATTAGGTCATACCTTTTTGTCTAATCACATTTCCATATGGCTGTCAGTTCTTCATCAAATCCAAGCATAAAAATAGACAATTTAGGCTGGGCACGGTGGCTCGTGCCTGTAATCCCAACACTTTGGGAGGCTGAGATGGGTGGATCATCACCTGAGGTCAGGAGTCAACCTGGCCAACATGGTGAGACCCGGTCTCTAAAAAAAAAAAAAAGACAATTTTCCCAGGGTCTTTGGCTCTTTATTCCTCAAGGCTCCTGTGTCACATAAAACTTCTGTTACATAAATTTGTCACGCCTTTCTCTTGTTCTCCCGTCTTTTGTTAATGCAGTGTTGGCCAGGATCCTTATGATGAGTAAGGAAAGGTATTATACCGTTCCTCTTCTACAGGAGGATAGATGGGAGACACAATAGTTTTGTGACAATGTCTGTTTGTTTGGGTGGGGAGCTAAATCTAGTGTCTGACAGAGTCAGTCTTCCCTGGTTGCTCCCGAAGAGGGGATCTACATTGACAGTTCGATTCTTGACTTCTAATGGAGGCTCTGCTCTTAGGCAGATAATGAAGGAAAAAATTACATTCTCAAATGTTTTTAACTCAAAACAACTTTTATGCCACAATAAAAGATTTGAGACTCCCTTAATACAGAGAAAGGCAAAAATGTCTGAACATTTATTACTGCTTGTGAACGTTATGCCCGAAATATCTCTTACCTTATATGAAGCAGGATGTTTTGACAGGGTTCTTTTCATGCCCTGGCATTTAGAGATCTGAAAAAGCCAACTGTTACCTTTATAGCTCCTTCTTTTTGCAATCATTATCATCGTCATCATCAGCAGCATTGTAGGGAAAGAGGGTGATCTCTTTTTCCATCCTTATAATGAAAAGTTAACAAGAGAAAAGCATAATAAAATTATTTAATCATAATTTTACATGTCATGGGAGCCTTCAGAATGAAGACCAAAAGATAAAAGGAAAAGTGTTCATTTTTATGCTTCGGTTTTGAGAAGTGGGAACAGCTGTGTAGAAATGTGATTGGACAAAACGTGTATGAACTAATGGCAAGTGACTGAGTGGGGGACCCCAGCCAGGCCTATCTGTTCAGATTCTTCCCAGCCTGTCTGTGTAGTATTCATTCCTTCTGCATACAGGACAGGATCCATTCTGGCTGGGAGTCTTATGACCTACAATCAAACAAGAAGGGCTGGAGAGATTTTTTTTTTATGGCTAGTTCTTACACAGAAAGGTGGGGGAAGGTTAGAGTAATATTTTTAGGTATTATGGCTAGCTTTGGGGAAAAAAGATTCTTGTTTCTATGACCTGTCTTGGGGAAGAGGAATCTAGTTTCTGTGTCTTAGAAGAGACACAGGAGGACAGGAGAAGGTCAGAAATGAACTTTCCTTCTGACGCCTTTATTTTGGGGTATGATTTCTGAACCCTAGCACCATCATCATCGTCATCCTCATCTCATGCTCACTCTTCCTGGAGTCTGAGGTCAGAGGTCAACCGATTGAAGAATTGATATGAAGGTCAGCACTAGGGGGGCAAATGATAATGGACACGTTACTTGATTTTTTTTTTTGAGACGGAGTTTCGCTCTTGTTACCCAGGCTGGAGTGCAATGGCGCGATCTCGGCTCACCGCAACCTCTGCCTCCTGGGTTCAGGCAATTCTCCTGCCTCAGCCTCCTGAGTAGCTGGAATTACAGGCACGTGCCACCATGCCCAGCTAATTTTTTGTATTTTTAGTAGAGACGGGGTTTCACCATGTTGACCAGGATGGTCTCGATCTCTCGACCTCGTGATCCACCCGCCTCGGCCTCCCAAAGTGCTGGGATTACAGGCTTGAGACACCGCGCCCGGCCCCGTTACTTGATTTTTATATCGCGAATCTAAAAGTTGGTCTTTTTGGAGGGTCACCTGGAGCTGCGAGTTGTGTCAGGGCAGTCTTCAGGAGTCAATGCAGTGGCAGAAGACATCAAGACCAAATCAAGAACCACAGGACCGCCCCTTGTGGCAGCAACTTCCTTAGCCAGAACCAGACCAGAAACTGCTGGTAGAGCTGCCTGGACTTCCACTGCTGCCAGAAGGCAATGACTGCTAAAGGGGGAGATGTCTCTGTGTGTGAATGATACTGGCATGTGGACAAGATTCTCTGCCCTATATTCTCGGTTTCAGCCTGGAACAAACACCAGGCAGAAGGCATGTTTCCTGGGAAGATCTCAGCTTGCTCCACCCCACCTCTCTTCTGTGCTTTGTTCTCTCAGGATGGTAAAGAGGGAACTGGGTACGTAGTAATCCCTATCCTGGGACCCTGAATCATGGAATAACTATTGGAAGCTGTGTATGATAGCATCCACCTGCAGTCCCAGCTACTTGGGAGGCTGAAGCAGGAGGATGGCTTGAGCCCAGGAATTTGAGTCTGCAATGCACAATGATTATGCCTGTAAATAGCCCCTGCATCCCAGCCTGGGCAACATAGAGAGATCCTGTTTCCAAAGCAAAGAAGCAAAACAAACAACAACAAAACTACTCATTGAAAATGTTTTTTTAAAAAAATCTAAAAGTTTAGGGTTTTTTTTTTTTTTTTTTTTTCAAGGTCATAGAATAGGATTACATGCTAAATGTCTCTGGCATTACAAATACTTACATACCTACCTGACAGGCCAAGAGGAAATGTCTTTTTGTCTTCTAGAGGTTCTGACCTCAATGCAATATGTAAAGAAAGAATGACTGTCACTTGAAATAAAATTCTTAAAGGAATGAATCTAAGGTGTATAACCTGGATTGCTTTATTTTAAAAAAATAGAAATAGGTGATTGGATATGAGAATGAATTTCTGAATTCTTATTTCCAGAAGCTATAATCTTGGCCTGCAAATCTCAAGTTACAAAGTAGAGTGATGAATTTTCTGAGAAGAAACACAGGTTTAGATTTAACTCTTGGAAAATGAGGGCAGAAACACATCAAAAGGGGACCCCTGGAGTGAGAAGCATTAAAGATGAATTCTTTCTACAACTATAACAGCCTGAAATTTTGACACATTCTGCAACTGACACCCAGTGAGCCCTCAGAGTATGGAAACAATACTTAAAATTTTTTTAGTGTCTTAGCCTAATTTAGGGAAAAGAAAAAAGGTGCAATTATTTCAATAAAACTTTTTTTTAAGATTTAATAAACTCTAAATAACTTAGCCTACTCAAAGTTCTGAAAATTCTTGCTTCAAAAATTATAACCATTGTAAATATAATTTTTAATAGTATTTTATGATTTCTGAGAAATTCACAGGGATTTTATTTAAAACAATGATATCTACCACTTAGTGTATTCACCGATGACATATAAATTGGCAAGCCTTAAAAAAAAAAAACGGCTAGTGCTTGAAAATAAGTCTGGCAAATTAATCTTTTTCCCAACATAAATTTGTAATGCAAGTCCTTTCTTGTAATAATGCAAAATGAAGAAAACAGATATTTTAAAAGAAAATGAAAAATTAAAATGAAATAAAAATATGCAGTAGGACCATTCACTGTTAGTCTCTCATATGTATTTGCGCAAATTTGAAGAAAGCACTTTTTCTTTAGGATGTATCTAGTGACAGAGTTCAGGACATGACACCACAAAATATAGCACCTTGGATTTGAGAAAACAGCAGAAACAGGAAGCCCAACCTCACCTTCCTCTGGCCTTTCTGCCCTGAAGAAAGTTCTCTCTGATCTTTATTTCTTCCTCCCTGAAGACCCTCATGTGACAGGTGTCCACTCCTACACCCCCAGAGAGAAAGAATATCATCAGGGGACACCAAGAAGAAACGGAACAAACAGACCTTGCTACGTTCCTCCCAGTTTATTACTATCGGATCATACCATTTTGTCCTCCAATCATACTTCTGCACACTTGTCCATAAAAATACACAAATTCCGGCCGGGCACGGTGGCTCACGCCTGTAATCCCAGCACTTTGGGAGGCCGAGACGGGTGGATCACGAGGTCAAGAGATCGAGACCATCCTGGTCAACATGGTGAAACCCCGTCTCTACTAAAAATACAAAAATTAGCTGGGCATGGTGGTGCACGCCTGTAGTCCCAGCTTCCTGGGAGGCTGAGGCAGGAGAATTGCTTGAACCCAGGAGACGGAGGTTGCGGTGAGCCGAGATCGTGCCATTGCTCTCCAGCCTGGGTAACAAGAGCGAAACTCCATCTCAAAAAACAAAAACAAACAAACGTAAAAACCCACAAATTCCTGCATTTCTTTAAGTCTTCATTTATAAAGGTTTCTGTGTCACATAAAATTTATACTAAATATATTTATATGCTTTTCTCTTATTACTCTGTCTTTGTTATAGGAGTCTTAGCCATGAACCTTGGGATGGGTAAGAAAGAGATGTCATGTTTTCTGTCCTACAATAGCAAGGCCACAGAGAATACAGCTTGACAAGAGAAATATGGGTTGGGTTTTAGCCCTTACCCACTTTCTATTTTTTTATTTATTTTTTATTTTTTATTTTATTTTTTTTTTGAGACGGAGTTTCGCTCTTGTTACCCAAGCTGGAGTGCAATGGCGCGACCTCGGCTCACCGCAACCTCCGCCTCCTGGGTTCAGGCAATTCTCCTGCCTCAGCCTCCTGAGTAGCTGGGATTACAGGCACGCGCCACCATGTCCAGCTAATTTTTTGCACCTTTAGTAGAGACGGGGTTTCACCATGTTGACCAGGATGGTCTCAATCTCTCGACCTCGTGATCCACCCGCCTCGGCCTCCCAAAGTGCTGGGATTACAGGCTTGAGCCACTGCGCCCGGCCTAGCCCTTACCCACTTTCTACTGGACACTCTTGTGTATGATCAACCTGCCCAATATTACTATATGTCTGCCCTGCAGAACGACATGAAAATGTGCTGCCGTTTGTGTTAATACACACACACACACACACACACACACACACACACAGACATGCACATGCACTCTTTCTCTCTCTCTCTTATGTATGCACAGAGTACACAAGAAATTAGCAACACTGAGAGCCTCTGGGGAGGACGAGTGGGTGAGGAGGGTGGGAAAGAGACACTTCCTTGAACAACCTTTGCACTGGTGCTTTTCGTTAATTGTGTAATCATTGTACATACATATTACTTCTTTAAAATAAAATAAAACAAAATAAAAGAAGCCAATTGTGGTGGCACATGCCTGTGATTCTAGCTACTCAGAAAGCTGAGGTGGGAGGATCCTTTGAGCTCAGGAATTTGAGGCTGCAGTGAGCCAAGATTGTGTCATTGCACTCCAGCCTGGGTCACAGAGTGAAAGTCTGTATCAAAAATAAATAAATAAATAAATTTAAAGGAGCTTTTGTTTAGAAGTAGAGAATAAAGCAAACACATACATAAATCTTAAAAAAAAACGCAGTAAGGGGACTCACTGAGAACTCAGTAGACCTGTTTGTCTGCATTGTGGGTCTGTGCAGGGCGAGATCGTAGATAAAGTTGGTGGGAGTCTCAAACCACAATGTGGAAGGCCTAAGTTTCTAGGCTGAGGTATATACAGTTTGCATAGTAGATAAGATATGAAAGACTTTTAGCTGGAAATGGCATCTGATCTCTTCTCTAACAAATTCAGGTAGTATACGCCTTCTTGGACAAAAAAGTAAGTTTTAACAAATAAAAAGTTTTTATTACATTAGCAAATACCGGCAATATTATTTCTGAGATTTATTCTTTTTTTTTTTTTTTTTTTTTTTTTTTTTTTAGGCGGAGTTTCGCTCTTGTTACCCAGGCTGGAGTGCAATGGCGCAATCTTGGCTCACCGCAACCTCCGCCTCCTGGGTGCAGGCAATTCTCCTGCCTCAGCCTCCTGAGTAGCTGGGATTACAGGCACGAGCCATCATGCCCAGCTAAGTTTTTTTGTATTTTTTAGTAGAGACGGGGTTTCACCATGTTGACCAGGATGGTCTCAATCTCTCGACCTCGTGATCCACCCGCCTCGGCCTCCCAAAGTGCTGGGATTACAGGCTTGAGCCACCACGCCCGGCGAGATTTATTCTTTAAAAATACTTTTTTCTCAATTTTTTTTACACTAAGTAGAAACTGTAGTTATCAATTAAATTTTTATTATTGATTTTGAAATGCAGTAGAAACAAAAAAGGTTTTATTTCTATTTATTTATATTTTTAGAGACAGGGTTTTCCTCCATTATCCAGGCTAGAGTGCAGTGGCAGTCTCATTGCTCACTGCAGCCTCAGACTCCTGGGACTCAAGTGGTCCTCTCATCTCAGCCTCCCAAGGAGCTAGGACTACTAGTGTGCAATATCTTGCCCTGCCAACTTTATTTTTATTTTTTGTAGAGACAAGATCTTATTATGTTGCCCAGGCTGGTCTTGAACTCTTGGCCTCAAGCAATCCTCCTGTCTTGGCCTCCCAAAATGCTGCGATTACAGATGTGAGCCACCCGCACTTGACCCCAAAAAATTTCAGTCCCAACTCTGACAGGCAAGAAAACTCCAATAAAACAAAATAAATAAGATCAAGAAAGAGGATGGAAACCTAATAATGACAAAAAACATTGAAACCAGAAAATATATTTCTTTACAAGTCAGGATTTGAGTGATGATTATGGAAATAAAAATAGACTTCCAAATCTGTGATTATGAATTTCTGTATAGTAAGAGTTTCTTTCTCTTTAAACGTTTAAATGTATTAATTTAAAATTTTGTGTGCATAAATGCTTTTTACAGTTTATTTTCAGTAAATGAACTGTGTGTATCATATGCAGATCTGAAGGAACAGAAAATAGATTTAAATTAAAATGAGAAGCTTAAATTGAATAGATATGAATGAAATGCTTCATGGAAGGTATCCGCAGAAACCACTTAAAATAAAGAGAAATAGGCCGGGCGCGGTGGCTCAAGCCTGTAATCCCAGCACTTTGGGAGGCCGAGGTGGGTGGATCACAAGGTCGAGAGATCAAGACCATCCTGGTCAACATAGTGAAACCCCGTCTCTACCAAAAATACAAAAAAAAATTAGCTGGGCATGGTGGCGCGTGCCTGTAATCCCAGCTACTCAGGAGGCTGAGGGAGGCGAATTGCCTGAACCCAGGAGGCGGAGGCTGCGGTGAGCCGAGATTGCACCATTGCACTCCAGCCTGGGTAACAAGAGTGAAACTCTGTCTCAAAAAAAAAAAAAATAAATAAAATAAAAAATAAAAAAATAAAATAAATAAAATAAATAAAATAAAATAAAATAAAATAAAATAAAATAAAATAAAGAGAAATATTAATTCTCTTTGTAAATTGAGCTCCCAGAATCAAAATAAGCTTGAGACATTTAACGTAGGTGGGGATACTCTTTGGCCTTATATATATGAAACACTCTAATTGACAATTATATTTTTTGGCCATGATTTTGGCTGATAGTCACAACCAATTTGTAGCTATAGAACTGATAGGAGTTAGCTAGTAAAATTGCTAAGATGTATTGGCCCAACTTGTTGATTTAATCAGGTGTGTGATCAGAGATTCATGACTACAGTGTCCCAACCTTTTGGCAGTTTCTTGACAACACAAAAAATTCAATTTTCGCTACCATCTAATAGTGATTATAAAGTAATTGGTGGACGCCACTAAAAATCATTTGTAGAAGAAATAATTTTCCTTTGCACACTTCCCAACTAAAGTTTCGGTTTTCCACATTCCTTTCCAGGCCCGCACACAAACAGAGATGTTTAACATTGCTGCAGTCAGAGTGTTCAGAATCTAACATTCTGCTTCTGTTGACGTAAATGTAATGTTAACGATTTTCTGGTTGCTACATTTTCTCTTAATTTCTTAATTTTTCTTTGTAATGATCACAGATAATATCACTAAGTTGATTGTTTTACAAATGCTCACTATTCATTGTTACTAAATGTAATCATTCATTCATTGCTAACCCGGTAGTTCTTCCTACTTTTCTCATTATAATAGTTCTTGTTCATATTCTAGCTGATGTATTCTAGATGATCTGCCATTTGTAATGGCTTCAGACATGCTTTGATATTTTGGCCTTAGGACATACTCATTTTTTTGTTTGTTTGTTTTGAGACAATCTCACTCTGTTGCCCAGACTGGAGTGCAGTGGTGCAATCACGGCTTACTGCAACCTCAATCACCCGGGCTCAGGTGATCCTCCCATCTCAGCCTCCCGAGGAGTAACTGGGACTACAGGTGCGTGCCACCATGCCTGGCTAATTTTTGTATTTTTTTTTGTAGAGACTGGTTTTTCATATTGTTCAGGCTAATCTCAAACTCCTAGGCCCAAGCAATCTGCCCACCTTGGCCTCCCAAAATGCTGGGATTACAGGCGTGAGCCACCACACCGAGCCAGGATATCCTTATACTCTTAGGAGATACTAAGAATCCAGCCAATGTGGTGGCTTATGCCTGTATTTCTAACACTTTGGGAGGTTGAAGTGATCCTTTGGGAGGATCGCTTGAGGCCAGGAGTTTGAAACCAGCTTGGGCAATGCAGCAAGACCTTGATCTCTATAAAAAAAAAAAAAAAAAAAAAAAGAAAAGAAAAAATTAGCTAGGCATGGTGGTACATACCTGTAGTCCTAGCTACTTGAGAGGATTGAGGCAGGAAGATTGCTTGAGCCCAGAAGTTCAAGGATTCAGTAAGCTATGATCACTCTACTGTATTCCAGCCTGGGTGACAGAGTGAGATCATGTCTCTAAAGGAAAAAAAAAGAATTATTGAGGTTCCAAAGAAGAAGCTTTGTTTATGAGGAATGGATCTGCTGACATTTGCCATATTTGAAATTAAACTGAGACATTTTGAAAATATTTATTTTAGGATGGGCACAGTGGCTCATGCCTGTAATCCCAGGATTTCAGGAGGCCGAGGTGGGTGGATCACCTGAGGTCAGGAGTTTGAGACCAGCCTGGCTAACATGGTGAAACCCTGTTTTTACTAAAAATGTAAAATATTAGCTGGATGTAGTGGCGTGTGTCTGTAATCCCAGTCACTTGGAAGGCTGAGGCAGGAGAATTGCTCGAATCTGGGAGATGGAAGTTGCAGTGAGCCGAGATCACGTCATTGCACTCCAGCTTGGGCAACAAGAGCAGAGAAAGTAAAATAAGAACTTGACAATAAACTGTCGCTGCTATCAATTTATTTGGACAGAAAAAAAAATAAAGATTCTTTCCTGAGCTGGTCAGAGCTAGCTCAATGAGTGCTAGCAAATTCAGTTTCAAATTTAATAGTCATTAACATTACTTTTTCAAATTAGAATCAAAGTATTTTTGAGCTAGAAATGCTGAAAGAGAATCCTACAATATCATTTGGTCAAATATGAGATGAGACCACTGATAGCATACAAAAAATGTTAGGTAAGATAACTTGAGGTAGTATACAAAATAGATGTTAAATAAAATATTGAGTAAAGTAGTGAAAAAGTTGTTTTCTTTTAGGTCCTCTTTCCACCTGGTTACATTGAGTAAAAGTTTCAGTTTGTTTTTTTGGCATGTCTTCAATACACCCTAACTACCTTGCAGAATCTTTCACCAACTGGCACATTTTCCAATTTAACATAAGGTTAGCCTAAGGCTCAGAGCCTTAGATAGATAAAGTATCTAGCTAGAATTCAACGGCATTGTTTTTTTCTTTATTTATATTATTACCATCCACTTAAAGCAAGTCATTTTGGTTTTTAATTTAATAAATTTTAATTTTAAAATATTTCATTTGCTTTAAAAACAGTACAGTGATTTAGAGAAAATAGTTATGAAATAATATGAATGGTATGAAGATATGGCAAAAGTAATAAAATGAACGACTGAGGTTTGGAAAAAAAAATGACTTAGTTCTTTTCCTAATTTAGAGGTAGAAAAATCAAGACAGAGAAAATGGATTTGCTGCAGATAGCCACAGTCAGACTTAAAGTCTGGTCTTCAATTCAGAAGTCTTTCTACTACAGCATAATGAGTGTGAAAGTGTAATGCTGAACATCTTGACATTAGGGCCTGCCTCTGAAGCCAGACCAGATCCAGGTTTAAGCTCCAGCATCATTCCAGCCTAGCTGTATAATCGTGGACAAATTGCTTCTCTCATCCTTGGTTTCTTCATTTGTGAAGTTGACATACCTAGTTTATCTACTGAATATTTGATTAATATTAAATGAGATAATATTCAAATAGTTAAAATGGCTGCTGACCCTCAGTAGAGCTATTTTTATTAGCTGAAGTTACTTTTACTGAACTGCAGAGCATTTGGAGCAAAAGGATCTTCCTTTCTAGCCAAGACTTGGCTCCAGTGTGTGTGAACTGCATCTGCCGCTTGGATCCTTCCTTAATTAAAGGCTGGAAACCATTGCATTTCCCTGGAGGAGTCTAACTTGTCTCTGGTTGCAGGGAAGGGAGGTAAAAAGTGTTAACTGGGAAACTTATGCAGCCAAGGGTTAAAATAGCTGAAGAGGAATTCTGGCTTCTGATGTCTGTGATGCAAAGCCAAGTATGTTTGCCTTTGTGAGCCCAGGAATGCTTTTGGTGAGCCTTGTTTGTTGTGGAAACTGACTTGATCAAAGTGGAGAGAACTAAAATGATCCATCAGAATAATAGTCAAGGGAGAATTAAAATGACCCATCAGAATAATAGTCAAGGCTGTCTGTATAGGAAGTCCCCAGACAGAGCCTTGAACCTGAAGGCTCCCACTGAGGACAGACAAGTCAGCTGACAGCCACTGGGAAGAAAAGAGTCTCTCTAGGCAGACTGTGCAGCTGGGAGATAAAGACTCTGGGTAAGAATTGTTAGATGAGAGTTCAATTTGCTGAGGTACAGCGGTGGTGCAGAATGCCGACCTTGTGTTTGTTTAGGATTCTTGCAACACCAATATTGTGGCTTTTAGGTGTCAGTTTTTGAGAGTGGAGTTACTATGTAAAGTAGGCACTTTTTGTATGAAAGCCTTTGGGAGTGGGGAAATTGTGCTAATGGCACTGGAGATCTGATTGTACCAGTGTTTTAAGGTACAGTGTCACACTGCTTGCCATGGTAATTAACAAATATTGAAACATTCTCATTATGATTAGGCAGTATCAGGGGGCCCTGAGTGGCTGGCGTTATTTTAGATTGTTTACTTAGTTTGTCCCCCCAGATGAGGATGGGTAAAACTAATAGTTTATCAAGTATGAAATGACTTTGGAGCCTCCCGGTTGCTAAGTTAGAATGCCGAACCGAGTCCAGGAATCTAAAGCAGAAGGGTTGGAGAAGATCTAAAAATGTCTGGTCTCGCTCATATATTTTAGCAATGGGAAAACTGAGGCCTGGAGAGAGGAGGCAACTTGGTCGTTATTACAGTCAAATCGCCTGCCTTTCACGCCGGTGCTGGCCTGTTGCCATGACAAAGAAGCTACAGAAAACGGAGCAGTGGTCCAGAATACTGCCCACATGAGACACTGTCACCTTCCGGGCATTTCAGCTTGAAATGCTGCAGACATATCACTCTATTTTTAGTTTTTGACAATAATAATAATCCGGCATTTTGTTTGCTTTTTGCTTTTCTTTGTGTGTTTTGGTTTATCTTTCTGTTTCTACTCTTCCCAGGACCCCCTTCACCAAGACTCTCCCCTGGGGGTAGCTACAGAGTGAAGGCTTGATAAAGATCAGTAATTCTCCCAATACTGCTTCCAATGAGAGAATTTAATAATCATTTCTCACGTTGAGTGCTTTACAAATCTCAAAGCTCTATACATTCTATTCTTCCACTAATCTCTGCACAGCCTTAGAGGGAGGCAGAGCATCCATTTCTTGGATGCAGTAGGTAAGACGGAGAGCCAGTGGCTCACCTTGAGTCACCTCACCCTAGAGCCACTGAGCCAGCCCCAACTGGGGCTCCAGTTCCTGGGGACAGAGTGCACCACCTCTCACAGCAAGCAGAGAGAGGTGGAGGCACGTGGAGGAGCCTGCCGATCCCTCATGGTAATTTCTCTGAGCCCTTCACTTGGTGGGAGTTTCAGGAAATTCTGCAACAAGACAGACGGAGGCGGCTGGGAAAAGTGGAGAGAAATGCTCAGGAGGAGGCAGTCTCGGGGAGGAGGAGGCAATCTGGAAATCCTGCCCTGAAAAAGGTAAGAATTAGGCAAAGGTTTAGACAAGGAGGCTGCAGACTTAGGAGGTGAAACCCCAGGGAAAATTCATTTTCTCTCTAGGGGCTCCCAGCAAAGGCTTCCATGAGGAAAAATGTTGGACATGCTGCATTTAAAAACAACAACAACAAAAAAACAAAACCCCAAACCAAAACAAACAAACAAACAAACAAACAAACAAAAGACTATCCTCCTGGAGCACCTCCCCCTCTGCATGGGGAGAAGTTTGGGTTCACTCTGCCTTGCAGGTCCTGGGCCCCACTTAGCCCAGAGACGAGGGAGAGCTCTGCAGCCTTCCTGCCGAGACACAGGGGAAAGTCGGCCTCTGCATCAGAACAACGCGCGATTTCTGCGTCTCCCTCTCCTCTCCGCCAAGGCTCTGGCTGGTTTCCTGCCCGGGCACTATCCGGGTCTCACCCTGTCTCCAGGTCTTTCTCTTTCCAGGGTTCACTAAAATGAGGAATCCAGGAAAAGGAAGCCGGGCCCTCCGGGTTTCTGTTTGTCTTTGGAAACCACTTAGGGAGTCGGAGTTGGGGCCCTGCACATGTGGACCCTTCAGGAATGACTCTCCCTCCCCGCCACCCCTCCCCGCCAACCCAGTCGAGTTACCAAATGAGGCCAATTCATTCTTTGGAATGTAGCAGCCTGGGCAATGATGATTGATACTGACAGCAAAGCTTTCATGTAGCAATATCCCCGGCCACTGACTGTGAGGCGAAAAGAAAGAACTCTCTGGAATTCACAACATTCCCTCTCCAATTAATCCCCTGCCGCCCCGCTGTGTGTGAATGGGTTGTGCTAGGGATTCGTAGCTCTGATGCGGGGGATTCGCTGATTCCTTGAAGCCCCCTGAGGAGAGGTGATATGGAGAGCAAATAATCAGCACGCAGCGCTGGAGGGATGGGATGAATTGGCTGGCTGGGCCGGGCTTTACTATTTGTACACTTTTAGGGACCTCCGAAACTGGGTTTGCAGACAAAAACTTGTGGTCGAGGGGCCCTCAGCCCCCGATCTATTGAGAGCCCGAATTGTAGCCGCATCTCCTACTAGCCTAAGATACCAGCCTTGCCTCAGAAAGAGGGGACCAGAGGTGACTGTCCAAGATGAAGAGGTCGTTGGAATCCTGATTCTCACCCAAGGGCAGGCAGGCACGGCCTTCCCAGCCACCTCTATTTCGCTGCAGTCACTCGCTCACTCTAATCAATCAAGAACAGTCTGCATTGCAATGTATGCATTGGAGTGAATCGCATTTTTCAACGTAAGTCTTGCCTCTCAAAATGCTGCTTATGGCCGGGTGTGGTGGCTCATGCTTGTAATCCCAGCACTTTGGGAGGCCGAGGCGGGCGGATCTCAAGGTCAGGAGTTTGAGACCAGGCTGACCAACATGGTGAAACCCATCTCTAAAAAAAAAGAAAAAAAAATATGCGGGCGTGGTGGCGGGCGCCTGGAATCCCAGCTACTCAGAAGGCTGAGGCAGGAGAATCGCTTGAACCCGCTTGGCAGAAGTTGCGGTGAGCGGAGATCACACCACTGCACTCCAGCCTGGACGACAGAGCTAGACACACACACACACACACACACACACACACACACACACACGCTGCTTATTCCTCACTCCTAATCCGCAGCTCCAGATCCACCTCTGTGAAGCCTTATCTGCTGTGAGAATAAACTTGGGGCTGTCTTGTGTTTTCAAAGCATTTGTGGCGGCCACGCTCTTGTTCTGGTTTGCTGGGTGTGGATCTGCCTCACTCTGTGAAATGGGAACGGTTCCCTTGTCCTTCTCACATGGTGTGCGATGAGGCTGTGGCTCGCCTCTCCAGTGCCCTGCTGCTCAGACCTCCAGGGGAGTATGCAGGCAGGCAGGCTGTGGGGTTCTGACCCCACAGCAGTGTCTAGGGCAGAATCTTTACTGTCCCTGAAGCCCCAGTGTGCCTGTGTTACAGGGTGCGCTTTTAGTTTCCCTACAGGCAGCTTGCGTGAAACCAGCTCAACTAGCCCCTCTACATTACTGCAAGGACAGAGGGCTTTCTGTATCCCGGGTTCTTGCCTTGGTGTACCAGAAGAATCGGATCACACTTGGCCTCGGAGAAGGAGTGCAAAGTTTTGTTGAATGGAAGTAGCTCTCCCGTGGTGGGGAAGCCAGAAGGGAGATGATTTTCCTTTGGAGTTGGACTGCTCGGCAGCCCCCGCTCTCCTCCCAGTGAAACTCTGCTGCATCCCGCCGGTCTGTGCCCTGCCCACGTCCTGGCCTCTGCAGGTGTGCTCCCCTCCACATCTTCTGAAGTCCAGTGCTTGTGTTGTTCCTCTCCTAGTCCAGCAGCTTCTGTTTCTGCCTTTCCCGGGTCTCTGGTTTTTGTAGGCCCAGGATGGTGGGTGGCAGGCCAGGGTGGTCTTGGAAAATGCAACATTTGGGCAGGAAGGTAGAAGTCAAGGTAGAAGTGGGGGTCCGTGGGGGTAGAGCCCTAGCCAGAGAGCATGCCCTTCTCCGCGGCACTTCCCTTCCCCGTTCTGTATCATTTAAAGGGATCAGCTTGACTGTGGCTCATGCCTGTAATCCCAACACTTTGGGACCCCGAGGCGGTGAATCACGAGATCAGGAGTTCAAGACCAGTCTGGCCAACATGGTGAAACCCTGTCTCTACTAAAAATATTTAAAAATTAGCTGAGTATGATAGTGCATGCCTGTAATCCCAGCTACTCGGGAAACTGAGGCAGGAGAATTGCTCCAACTGGACTGGGAGGTGGAGGTTTCAGTGAGCTGAGATCATCACGCAACTGCACTCCAGCCTGGGCTACAGAGTGACACTCTGTCTCAAATTAAAAAAAAAAAAAAAAAAAAAAAATGGGACCAGATCTTCCCTTCCCAGCACTTAACAACTAATGTTTATTGAGCACTTACTATGTGGCACTGAGTTTTTATATTCATTACCACATTTAATCCTCACAGCAATCTTTGGAATAGGCGCTATTATCAGCTTTATTTTTTCAGAGAGGAAAGAGGCATAGGAACCATGCTAGGGTCACCAAGTGGAAGCAGTAATTTGTAGGTAGGGAGAGTCAGATTAGAACAAAGCTCTGTCTCTCATCACTACCTCTGGTTCCCACAACCCTTGCCTTCCTGCAGGCTCTCATTGCTCCTCACTGGAAATGTCTGCTGCAGTGTTTCCCACTGTCAGGGGTGCACACCCTCAATTCCCCTCCCCTGCTCACTGCAGCTGGGAAGTTTTTTTTAAGAGACACCCCAAAAGATCACTCTCCTGCTTAAAACCCTTCTAAAGTTCCCCATAGCACTTAGAAGAATATTCACACTCCTTAGCTCAGCACACAAGCCCCTTTTTGATCAGACATCTGGAAATAAATAAAGATCAAGACAATAATCCTAATAACCTTTGGGAGGACTTTGGTGGATAGGCTGTGCAGCCCCTGAGCCTGGCTTCCTGAGTGCAGTTTCTGTTAGATGTGCTCTGAATGAAGAGACCACCAAAACAGGCTTTGTTAAACAACAAGGCCGTTTATTCACCCAGGTGCGAGTGGGCTGAGTCCAAAAAGAGAGTCAGTGGAGGGCGGTGGGATAGTTGGTTTTATGGGTTTGGGGTAGGCAGTGGGAAGTTAGCATTCAGGGCAGATTTTTGCAAGCTGGGGAGTATGGGGATGTCACAAGTGTATGGGGATGTCACAAGGTCCAAGGTCCAGTGTCACAAGGTTGGCTTATCAGTTGAGGCAGGAGCAATGGTGGAATGGTGCGAGGTCAGTTAGTCACTGCAGGAGCTAGCTATTCTACTCTTTTTGTGGTCTGGCTCCAGAAGGCCATCTGGTGGATGTGTGGGTCAGGGGGGTCACCACGGTGTAGTCAGTCCATCGTGCAGTCAGTTCAAAGAGACTTGTACTTTCCACGCAAACCCTGCTCCCATCTTGCCACTCCTGGCAGTTGCCACTACTTACTTGCTTTCTTGGGTTCCTCTTTCTTCATTCGGGGCTGAAGGTGTTAGAAGTAGATTTTACTTCTGGTTCCACTATAGCTGAAGATGAATACGTGGTTTTTAAAGTTTTTTTGGCTATTGTTGCCAGGAACCACAGGCCACTAGGCAAATACTACGATAATGTTCTTAACTATTAAATGCTCAGTGTCAATTAATCTGCATCTTCATACATTGCATGCCAAGAAATTAACTTTTGCGCACTAACTTGAAGCATTCCTCAATCAGCTGACAACGGAAACATCAGGCTATCCCACAGGGCACTGCCTGCCAGCCACTGTGCAGTTTTAGCAGCAGCAGCAGCAACTTTGTTTTCTCAGCAGCATTAGGACAATTAGTTCAGCGTTTCATTATGGAGTGTTCCTATTTTATAAAAACACATGTACAAGCAATTTCACTTTTCATTCGGCAGTGCATCAACTAATATTTATTGACTCACTGTTATACGTGGGCAGGGAATCTGTGGTGGACAAAGTCCTTGGTAATGTCCCAAGGTCTTGTGGCTATGCCACGAAGGCTGAGAAAGACAATGGATAAACAAATAAATATGGTCAGCATCATCAGAAAATCCAACTGGGTGATATGATAGAGAAGTGGGGGCCCTGCTTTAGAACAGTCAGAGGAAGGGCTTTCTAAGCAGTGACTTGACCTGGATAAGAAGGATCCATCCAATGCAAATAACTGGAAGTATAGCATTCCAAACAAGAGCCAAGGGCCCAAGGTGGGGAGAAGCCTGGCTTCTTTGGAGACGCTAAGAAGGCTGGTGGGACTAAAGGATGTGAACAGGAGGTGGGGTGGGAGATATGAGCACATAGATCATTAGGGTCTTGTAGGGCAATGGCTTTCCACTTATTTATTTATGGTTTATTTTTGAGACTTTAGTATCATCTTAATAATTCTTTACAAAATGAGGGTCTAGTAGTTTTCCTGTGTCTCTATTTAAAGCCAGGTTCGACTGGGAGCAGTGGCTCATGCCTGTAATCCCAACACTTCGGTGGATCACGAGGTCAGGAGTTCGAGACCATCCTAGCCAAAATACAAAAATTAGTTAGGTGTGGTGGTGTGCACCTGTAGTCCCAGCTACTCAGGAGGCTAAGGCAGGAGAATCGCTTGAAACTGGGAGGCGGAGGTTGCAGTCAGCCAAGATTGTGCCACCACACTCCAGCCTGGCAACAGAGCGAGACTCTGTCTTAACAAAAGCCAGGCTCGTATTCCCTCATACCTATATTAGATGTTCTAGCTGACTTTTTTTCCTAGGGCTGGAACATATCTCTTCTACTTTCCTTGGCAAGGAGCCTCCACACTCGGTCTTCTATCTCTCCCTGTCTTTCAGTCAGGTATGGGTTCAGAATGCCTTATTTGTGTAAACCATTCCAAGAAACAGAAAATTCTGGACTCTCACCTTTTTCTTTCCCTCCCTCCCTTCCTTTTTTTTTTTTTTTAATTTCTTCAAGGGCAGTGGTTTTCAAATGTTAAATGAAATCTTCTGTTAAAGCCCCAAACAGAAAACAGGTAAACAATGGAATAAATGGTACCCTTTTCCCCTTTTGTAGGGACCCTAGAAGCATCTTCATGGAATCCTTGGGCTCCGCAAATCACAGTGTGAGGATTAGAGCTGAAGTAGATTTTTTAAGGAGACTTTAGGCAAGAGCAGTCTCTAATCTCTATGAGTCAGCTATTTACCCAGAGAAGGCAAATTAAGATTATTCTCTGTGACAGCATCATGGCTAGGATTTCACTCTGGAGGAAGAGTGGATACCCAGAAAGCTTACTTACATTGCCTCTTTAAAGAGAATCATAGTTCATCAGTTGATCAGAAAATATTATGCAGTGTATGTAATAATTGAAATAGTTTAATGCAAACACATGGATGTGATTTTCTTCAAAAGGAAAATATAATGGAGTTTAAATAATGCTCACTTCGGAATAAGAAAACTTGGGTTCAGTCTCAGTTCTGTCTCTTGGCAGCTGAAAGCCTGGAGTAAGAGTGAGTAGTGTGACTTCTCTGAGCCTCAGATTCCTTATCTATTAGTTAGACATAAAATTATTTTTATAAATTTATGGTGAAGATTAATTTATGGTGACTAGTACCTGGTGGTAGTTGTTACACTGTAGGCTCTTAACATAAGACAAATGGTTATTATGATTACACATTTGCCTACTTTTGAGACAAAGATGAAAGCATGGATCAGATACGGCCTCCAGCCCTGCAAATGCTGATGAGAGGTCTGGCTGATATTGACATGGAGCATGACAAGTCTTTAAGGGCTAAGCGAAATGGATTTTGTAATGTATGGTTATACTTTGGATGGCTTCTCAGAAATTCAAGTCTCTTACATAGCTAAGGAAATAAAAAAGCCAAAAAATGTTGGCACCTAATGGCCTAGATTCTTTTGGGTCAATATCACTTGTCCTCATTATTGTTGTTTAATAGAGGTTGGGTCATGATCACAGCTCTTTAATACATTACTTCATCACTGGGACTCCTCCCTGAGTTTGCAGAGCACAAAACACAGATGATAAACATAACCAAGCACCATATTCATGCTAAACGGTGTGCATAATTGAAATTGAGATTCACCCTATGCATTCTTTCATTCACTAAATTAATATTTACTGAGCTTTAGGTCCTGGAAATATATATACACAGATGCTGTATTGTGACGGTGGCAAAATCTACAAATCTCTGCCCTCATGAGGGGTCCAACAATACATAAACAAATTAGATAACACAGGTTGTGATTGTGTGATAAAGAAATAGACATGATGCTGTGACAAAGACTAACAGGGGAACATGTTTAAAGAAGGCTTCTCATAAGAGAAGGTGTTCTGGCCGGGCGCGGTGGCTCATGCCTGTAATCCCAGCACTTTGGGAGGCTGAGGTGGGTGGATCACGAGGTCAAGAGATCGAGACCATCCTGGTCAACATGGTGAAACCCCGTCTCTACTAAAAATACAAAAAATTACCTGGGCATGGTGGCGTGTGCCTATAATCCCAGCTACTCAGGAGGCTGAGGCAGGAGAATTGCCTGAACCCAGGAGGCGGAGGTTGCGGTGAGCCGAGATCACGCCATTGCACTCCAGCCTGGGTAACAAGAGCGAAACTCCGTCTCAGAAAAAAAAAAAAAAAAAAAAAAGAGAAGGTGTTCAAGATGAGACCAAAGAGCTGGCCAGGTGGAGAGTCAACAGAAGTGCTCAGCAAGCAGAGTCACGGCAAGAGTGTTGAGATGCAGAAGAGCATGGAAAGTCCGCAGAACTTCTAGAAAGCCTACATGACTAGAGTATAATGAAGGAAAGAAGGAAAGAGAAAAGCAGGAGCCCACTCAGCAGGCCTTTGGATCCGTGACAAGGTATTCAAACATTTTCCAAGTGCCTGGGAAGCCTTTGAGGGCTTTAAGGTAGGGGAGTGACACAAGCTGGTTCACATTCTCAAAAAGCATCACTGTGGAGAGGACTGGTGGGAGGGGACTGAGAGTGGGTACAGCGGGGCAGCTGTGAGGAGGCATAGATGACAATGAATGGTGATTTGGAGCTGAGAGGACTAGAGAGACGCAGTGCGTATTTTGGAAGCAGAGCCAATGGGACTCGCTGGTAGGTGGCAGGAAGTGAGAGAAGGGGAAAAACTCTGGCTTCTGGCTTTAGTAACTATACCAGTGGTTATCATTTTCCGAGAAAGGCAAGACTGTGATATGATTAGGAATGGGATGAGGGGGAGTTGATGGTTCCACTCTGGAAATGTTAAGTTTGCAACATCAGTGAGACAGCCAAGCAGATACGCCAAGAAGGCATTTGGATATAGAAGAAATCTAGAACTCAGAGAAGTGGGCTAAGCTGGAACCAGAAGTTTGAGAATCTTCAGAAAATGGTTTGTATTTGAATCCAAGGGGATAAATAAAATCATACAGGGACAGAAGAAGGGTATAGGACTCACCCCTGGGGACTCCAAAATTAAGATGATTGTAGAGAAAAAGGAACTAGCACAGGAAACCAAAAAGCCATGGCTGTGAGGAAGGAGGGGGAAAAAGATGAATATAGGGGGAAAAAAGTAAGTATTATAGGAGTGAAGGAATCATCAACTGTGCCAAAGGCTGCTGAGCGTTCATTTGTAACCCCCAAACCTCTTTATGTAATAGTCAACAACATCCATGGGGCAAGGTTGATTTTGGCTACATCTCTTAGTGTCATATCTATAAATATCTGATGGACAATTTTTTTAATGTTTCTGAGTGTTATTTTCTCATTTGAAAAATAAAGACAATTCATGAACCTCTTAGACTTTGTAAACATTGAATTAGAAAATTTATATATATAAACTATTCCCAGAATACCAGGCATATAATGCTCAATGGCAGCTATTATTTTGAAGAATGATTATGTTTGAAAACCAGAGGACCCACATTCTAGTGAACATCCTACAATTAACAGTTACCTCCCTGGGTAAAAGTTGTATGTATTTTAATTTTCCCATCAGGAAAATGGGGACAATCATTTCTGTCTTGCCCTCTTTTCTCGTAGCGCTGTCTGATGGATTAAATTGTCTAGTGAATGTGAGAGGGTTCCATAAGCCATTCATGGCAAAGAAGATATGAAGAATTTTTTGTTGTTGTTGAGACAATGTCTCGCCCTGTCACCCAGGCTGGAGTGTGGTGGTCTGATCACAGCTCACTGCAACCTCTGCTTCCTGGACTCGAGTGATTCTCCCACCTCAGCCTCCTGAGTTACTGGGACTACAGCTGTGTGCCAACATGCCTGGCTAATTTTTGTATTTTTAGGGGGCCCAAACTTACCAGGTTTAGGGGACAGCTCTGCAGCTCTGTTTCCCTTATGTTCCTTTGGAGGGACCCGCAAGAGTCAAGATGCTAATGCGAGGAGAAGTAACTGGTTTCTAGGGCATGAGCTGTCTTCCTAGGGTACTTAATGCATTGTAGATGCTCAAGACTTAGCTTTGGATGGATTGAAAATATGTGGCCAGCATGATCCAGAGGAAACAGGGTGATTCTCTGCCAAGTTTTGACTATGTCTTCTCAACTCTCCTTGACTCTGGAAGAGGCAGGTAGAATGGGAAAAGAGAAGTGGGAAAAAGGCAAACAGGAGGGAAATAGAATGATACATGGGGGTGGAAAGAGAGAAAGTCTTGGAATTGGGAAGCGGACACACCATCATCACATTAAATTTGCTGGCATGAAGGATGCTGGAGTGAAGAGATACCGAAGTGCTTCTGGACCCATCACAAAATGTTTGCAGATGAAAAAGCTAAAGTTAGATATGGGAAACGATGAATTCAGCGTTCTCTGTGAAGGCTGATACTTTAGCCAACATTGGTGGTTTTCTATGGTATTTTAAACAAAAAAAAAATCTAGATGTTATTCTTAACGTCTCTTCGTTTGTCTCTAATGCCCAATTTAAGCAAATTCTGTTGAGCCTATTTGAAAATACATCCTGAACCTAACTATTGCTCTTTTCCTCCATCACTAGCATCATCCTCTCCTCTCCCCTGAATTAGGAAATGATTTTGTGCTCTTCTCTCGCCCTAGGTATGGTCTCTTGGCACAGCAGCCAGAATGATCCTTCAGACATTTAAGATCATGTTACCTCTCTGCCCAACACATCCACTGACGTCCCACCTCACTAAGAGTAAAATGAGTAAAATTCAAAGAGCTGTCCACCACCTACGAAGACCTGAAGGAACCTGCCTCCCCCTGCGTCTCTCCTTTCACGCATATCCTGATATTCCTATGACAAACACAGAGCACACCTACCTCAGGGCCTTTGTATTTGGTGCTTCCCTCTGTCCGAAACATTCTTCCCTCAGATACTTGCATGGCTCACTTCTCACTCCTTCAGGTCTGCTCAAGGGTCAGCTTATCAGCCCACTTTCCCGATGGGCTTCTCTAAGTTAGCACACACATTGCACATTCCTGTCCTCTATTCCACTTCTTTTTCCTTCTAGCGTTTGTAGCCATTGTACATTTTTTTTTTTTTTTTTTTTTTTGAGATGGAGTCTCACTCTGTAGCCCAGGCTGGAGTGCAGTGGTGCAATCTCAGCTCACTGCAACATCCGCCTCCCAGGTTGAAGCGATTCTCCTGACTTAGCCTCCTGAGTAGCTGGATTACAGGTGTGCGCCACTAAGCCTGGCCAATTTTTCTATTTTTGGTAGAGATGGGGTTTCACCGTGTTGGCCAGGCTAGTTTCGAACTCCTGACCTTGTGATCCACCCACCTCGGCCTCCCAAAGTGCTGGGATTACAGGCATGAGCCACTGTGCCCTGCCACTGCCATTGTACATACTTAGTATTATCTGTCTCTATTCACTGGAATATAAATCCTACGAGGGCAGAGATCTGCCTGTTTTCTTTTCAATCCATTATTTCTACTATCTGGCATATATTAGGCACTGAAAAACGTTTGTTCAATCAGTGAATAAATGAACCGAAACCTGATGTCTCAGAGCAAAGGAATAAAGCATGAGGAATGTCAAAATGATCTGGAGATAATTCTTAATTCTGTTATTTGCCAGCTGTCTTTCAGCCACATTATCAGCCTCCATTTCTCTAGCCTATTACATGGGGATAATACCCAACTACATTTCTTATTAAAGGAAGCGTGGAATTTAACTGCAATTAGGGCAAGATAATTAACATTTATCAAGCGCTGTCTTTGGGCTGGACTCTTTACATAATATTATTCTCAAAATTCTCTTTTAAGGCAGGTGTCATTTTCTCCACTTAACTAGGACCAGTCTGAAATTCAGAGAGTTAAGTTAACAAAACAGTAAGTGTTAAGAGTTAGGATTTTCATCCATTTTCATCCAGTGCTCTGTGGCCCTTAGATTCATGTCCAACCTTGGAGAGCTAAGCCCTCAGGAAAAAAAAAAAAAAGAAAAAAAAGAAAAAAATTATTGTCTTTTTACCGTGGCATGCTTTCAACTGTTACTTGAACTGTTATTTTCAGGTCAGCATCAAGACCCAAATGTGAAAGCCAATTCTGCATATTGAGTTGTTGTCATTGTGTGGAAGAATAAATAAAATCTTTTCCTTACGCATTGCAAAGGTCATAGTTGAGGCACTTATAATAAAAGATTAACAAGAGAAACGCACACAAATGTATTTAATGTCAGTTTCATAAGACAGGGAAACCTTCAGAAATGAAGACCCCAGAGAAACAGGGAAATCTGTGCATTTTCCTGCTTAGGTTTGATGGTGCTGAAGTATGATTGGGGAGAGGGGTTAGGATCTAATAATGGTAATAAACCGGGCGGAATTTAGCAAGTGGCTGTTTGTTCAGATTCCTCTTGGCTTCTCTGTGTCTGAGGATTAGGATGTTTCTTTTTTCTGGGCATAGGGTGGGCACCACTGGAATAAAGATTTTATGACCTACTTCAGAGGAATGTCAGCTAGGTTTTATGGCCTGCTTCAGGGAAGAAAGGGTGAAGGAAAGTTGAGAATGACCTTCCTGCTTTTGCTGTTTTCTCTAATGCTGCCATATTTTAGAGTAGCATGTCCTGAACCTCATCATCCTCAAATATTGATAAAAGGACCACAGTGTGACAGAAAGACTTTAGCAGGTGAAACTTTCATTTCCTATGGTTAAAGCAAGCACAGGAAACTGCAGCAGACCCTCCTGAAAGAGCTGCAGCCAACCTGTAGGGTCAGCACAGTTTCCTAGGTCTCTGCCTAATCAGGAGTCATGCCCAGTTTCAAGAACAACCCGTGGGATTTGGCGGCTACTTTCACAGCTCTTCAGCTGATGTGAGGTCTGCCATTTGCGACTTTGCAGGCTTCCTTTATGTGTGGCAAAATGGAGGGAGAAGTGCCAAGTCACAGCAAAATCCTGGCTTTCTTATTTCAAAGCACCCCCTCCCACCCAGTCCTTTCTAATGCATGTTGTGGCTGCCACCCGTGGCTCATGGAATTTCATTTTTAGCTCTCTGTGTTCCAAATACATTCTCAGTGACTGATATCTTCTACCTTTCAGGGTATCTGGGCCAGTTGTGTCCAGGTGAGTCACCTGTCCCAAGGGAACGCCAGATGCTGTTAGAAAGCCCCAGGAAAGTGGATCTACATGTTATTAATCTTACTTTCATCTTGGTTGCGCTGGTGAAGAAAAGTGCTTTTGTAAGAAAAGTGCTTAAACAGGCAGGGTTTCCCGTTTGTTTCTCAGCTTAGGTCAGGTGGCAATTCCGATCCAGTAAATTAGTTTCTTAAACCAGTGTTCTCACGCTTTTCATATTTGTGGTTTTTTTAGTGGCATAACTTGAAGGAATTAAAAGACTCGTGTAATGACGGTAAATAATCCAGTAAGTCAGTCATTACTGATCAGTATGAAGGACAGAAAACAGCCTTGTCTCACATTTTAATTTTCTTTTCAGTACTCGCTTCGTCTCTCAGCAACGCTGTTGCTGTTTGATAGAAATATTGACTACCCTCACTACTCTGTCTTATATACACAGAAGACAGTGTACTCAAGTGTTCCAGTAAATGCTTCTTTCTTTGGCACCTGTTTGATCTTGATACAATCCTTTCTGGTTCACAGCAAGTGTTGCTGTGCCCTGTAGCCTCTCACACCACCCACTGAACGCACTGCCTATCTGGCAGCATTGCTGAATAGAATGTCTTCCATGCTAGCCAAAAAGTATTGGGTATGTTGCTCGCAAATTAATAACACACCCACTTTTTGGAACACACATCTATGCTATATCACACTCTTGGTGAACCATCAATCTGGGCAAGTGCAGTCCAAGATTGTTTTGATTTTCTGTGTTCCATCTTATTTTCCTCTTTTACCTATAACTGTATTTAACATCTGCTTTTGCCGAGATAGTTTTTGCGTGTGATTTGTTTTTTCTTTCTTTCAGGGTACCAGTCTTCCTTTCCTTTGGGTCAAATGAGATGACGAAGCAATCATATCTGAGCACAGCTCTGTTCTCGGTAAAGGAATCCAGTCTAGAGAAATTGCGTTCATCAAAAACAGTATGAGTTTGATTCCTATCCGCTTAGTAATTGGGTGGTGTGAATCTGAACTTCGGTTCTTTTCTTTCCTCTGAATTAGAGATCATCATGATACCTGCCAATGAAAATTAGATGAGATGATACGTGGAAGATATGTAGCATGGGCCACAGTGCTTAGTCAGTATAATTTCCTCATCTGAATGGCTCTCTCCTTTTCTGGATACCACTGTGTATCTGTTGGCACAGCTGCTGAAGGCCTTGGGCTAGACCTAAAGAATGGATGAGTTGGAATTGACAGCCAAGCAGCAAGCAAGAGTTATGGGCTAAGTTTCTGAAGTGGCGGGAAGATGCATATTAACTCTGTTCTTCACAAGATGTATAAACAGAGCTGTCTTCTCATACACCTGTATTTCAGGAATGTCTCAGTAATTCCATTTTATCATGACGTGAGTTTTCCTAACCCCGTACAGCATGATTGAAGAATCGAGCTGGCCATGCTTAGAATCAGGTGAGACTGTTACTGGATCTCATGGGACTTTCTTCTGAGACCATAGAGGCAACTGCTTCTCAAGTCAGTTCTTTCCGGGGAGAGAGGGAGGAGAATGTATCCACCAGCTCCAATTTCTCATTGGTCAAATGTTTGCTTTCTAGTACATTAGTTCTACACGTCTGGGTTGTGCCTATGTGGGACCTAGCAAGCCTCATGTCATTTCATCTCTCAGCATTGAGTGGGCAAAAAGCGAAAGTGCCTAGTGTGGGCATGTGGAAATATTGTTAGGTTGCGCCGACATGAGTCCGTCCAACGTTTGTCAGCACAGTGACTACTGGTGCTGGAACAAGTGTGGCAGTGACAGAAATAGATGCAGCCAAAGTATTGACATAGCCATAGGCTGCACATGATACAATCCACCCCTTGCACTATTCACATCAATTCATGTGCTCTCATTATATCCAGCTGCCATAATAAACCGTGTGTGTGTGTGTGTGTGTGTATGTGTGTGTGTACAGCAGGCTGTCACTTTTTTTCCCAAAGGGAGAGGTTCACTCAACCAAAGAGTCCTCTATAATCTTGAAAAGACTTCAATCAAGAGCTGAGTGAAGCCATAATTCCTGTTGCTCCAACTGACCCCAAGGCTGTAATAGGTATCTATCACCTCCTTTCTTCACCATCTTTTCTGAATTCTCTCCTATTCAGTTGGCTGCCTGCTGGGATGACATGCGACCTCATCTCTGAGGGTTTGTATTCATAGCTGCCTTGCCCTTGTCAGGCTCTGGTTTTTACAACTGAGCATTTTCTGTGCATAATACTACCAAGAGAAGGCCAGGCTCTGTGGCTCACCCCTGTCATCCCAGCACTTTGGGAGGCCAAGCCTGGTGGATCACCTGAGACCAGGAGTACGGGACCAGACTGATCAACATGGTGAAACCCTATCTCCACGAAAAATACAAAATTAGCTGGGCGTGAGGGCATAGCTTTGTAATCCCAGCTACTTGGGAGGCTGAGGCAGGAGAATTGCTTGAACCTGGGAGGTGGAGGTTGCAGTGAGCCAAAGATTGCGCCATTGCACTCCAGCCTGGGTGACAAGAGCAAAACTCCGTGTCAGAAAACCAACCAGCCAACCAACAAACGAACTACTGCCCAGAGATACCTCAGTGCATTCCTGGGTTCCTGACATGTTCCTTTTTATCTCTGTTGTATAGTAGCAGTTCTGGGTTATTTCTCATGATAATCAGGCTCAATGATTCCTGAGAAGACATTCACACCTTTTTTTGGTGTTAGTTCCTGGTATAAAGAACTTTAAGTAAAAAGGTAGGTAGGTTACAACTTTAAGTTCAGTAGGAACTTTCTGTGTCATCTGACAGAGCATTTGGCCATCCATCTGATCCCCCAGAACTGGAATCTTCAACCTTGTAGAACCTATGATTAGAAAGAACAACTTCTGTCAGTTTCAGAAATAATGATAGGAGAACTCAATTCTGTTTTGACCTTGTGGTTCCCAGATCCATGAATTCTTGCTATTTAGGATATAGCACCACCATATTATCTGCCTTTTGTCAGCATGTAGTCTACAACCTAGCAGAACTCTTTTTTTATTTTTTGGAGAAAAGATTGATGTATTTTTTTTCCGTTTTGAGTTCCAACCCCAAAAGTATTCCAGGAAAAGATAGGAGGAGGCTGGGCTTGTTCTTCTTCAATAGGCTTTTGCTGCCAAGGAAGACAGTGCACTTGCTCCACATGCAGGCTACCCCTATCCTGCTTCTTCCCTGCTTAGCCCAGGGGGGAGTCTGCAGGGGTGGCAGGGGCAGCTGGAAGGGAGGGGCTAAGGCATGATGCTTTCGGGTGAGAAGTTGGGCTGACGCTGGGGGACGGGGCAGGAACTACCCATGTGCAGCTACTGTTGCTAAGTGACAGAGCCTCAAAGCTTGGTCAGGGCTGAAGGTACCACATGGGTGTGGGAGTGGCAGGCTAAGCGGGATGGCTGCAGCCAAGGAGTTGGGGGAGGGCAGGGCTCAGGGCTGGCCCTCTTCCCTCTAACTGATGATCTGCTGAGGTCATCTGTAGCCTGTCCTACTGGCTTGGGAGGCCCCTCTGTTGCTGCCCATCTAAAGGCCAATGACATGCTTTCCCTCCTGCAGTTGGCTCTCTGTGAATTCCTTCTTACGCTTCTGCACTTTCTTCAGAAACCATGGTAGTGCCTGTCATTCTTGGTCACTGCCAAGCTGCCCAAAGCCATCAGGGTCCTCTGCACTGCTGTCATGTCTTTGCCTTTGAAGAGGTCAGCAGTCTGGAACATGTCAGTCTTGGTGACCCCATAGTTCTCAGCTCCCTTCAGGAACTGAGCCGTCTGCTCCATCTGCTTGAAGATCATGGAGGGTGGGTTCCCAGGCACCTTCACAGGCTTGGAGCCATCAAGGTACAGGCTATTAACCAGCTTGCTCAGAATCACGCCATTCTTCAGCCAGACCTGGAAGGCCAGGCCCCCATGGTCTGGGTGGCCCACATCAGGGCCACACTGCACTGTGGTCCACTCCACCAACCACTCCTCCAGCTCCTCATTGTACTTCTTGATTTTGGACTGCACTTCACAGGTCATGCCACAGGAAGGACCCTAGTTGGTCATGCATGGGGAGAGAGAGCTTCCTTGGGGCTCGCAGGAGGGAGTGAAGACTTGTGTCTGGGCTTGGACACAGAGGACCAGGAAAGCAGAACTCTTGAGCTGTTACCTTTGCCGAAGTTTTAACAAGGCTTTTTCCACTGTTCTACTAGACAGCATTTCTTGATGAAGGTGTATGTAGAAGACCAGTGGGTCCTTTAATCTTGTATCCAGGTAGCCATTCCTTTGGCACAAACTGAGATTTTGTTCTGAAGTGCTTAATGGAAAACAATACACATAGATCAGATAGTCTGTAAACCAGTAGATAGTGGTGCTGAGGGAGGTACAAGGGAAGGCAAACTAACACCATAGTAGATTTCTGTTTCACTGAGACCAAGTCACAGTTCCTTTCATGGTGGAAGTGGTCCATTGTAGCAAACCTACTGCTAAACTTGAGGTTGCCTCCAGGGATGCTGCCATCTTGATGGCTCAGAATTAGTCTCTTCTACTAGGAGACTGGACATTCACCATGACAGCAGCTGTATCAGTCTTTGTGAAAGGAAGTCCATGCTATCAGGCCAACTCAATGTCTTCACTTCCGCCACAAGGCTCATTTCATTGACCGTGGTTGCTAAAGTGGGCAATCCATAGAAAGATTCCTTCTGTCCCTTTAATTGTTGATCACTTTTCTGCATGGAATATTCTCTGAGTATTTATGTGAGACACAAGGACACAAATACTTTGTGCTCAGTCCTATCAATTCATTTATATACCTCTTCCTTAAAATTCCTTGTTCTTGACCTTCTAGTGCCATTCCTTCCAGGCCCTTCAACAATTAACCAAGTCATTGACCACTTACTGGGAATCTACGTAGGTCTGTACCTGAAGCCACATCTCATTCCATGACAATTAAATGACCAAGTGTACTGCTAGCAGCTCTGGCCACTGAGAGAATTTCCCTTCACCACTGTCCTCTAAAGGTATCCCCTAGTGGGATTATAATAACAATTGTCCATTTTTAGTCAGCACCAACGTATTATGCCACCCGTCTGTGAATCAAGCCCAAGTTCTTTCCTCTACTGACACTTGGTTATAGAGAACCTTCTGTAAATTAGAAGTTTGAATTTTAGAAGAGGCATTAGTGTGATAAGGGTAAGCGACCTGGGAATCTGAGCTACTTGTTTATGAAATACACTTGTGCCTTCTTGAACTACTTGGACCTGATCCCTAAGGTAGCATTTCCATGGAATAATGGGTTGTCTTGCACTTGCTCCAACTATGACACGGTGGATCAAATAAGATTCAGCATATGATGGGCAGCTTTGGATACATAGTTACTGATGCCAGTACCCGGTCATTGCTTTTTTTTTTTTTTTTTTTTTTTTGAGATGGAGTTTCACCATGTCCCCCAGGCTGGAGTGCAATGGCGTGATTTCGGCTCACTGCAACTTCCACTTCCTGGGTTCTAGCGATAATCCTGCCTCAGCCTCTTGAGTAGCTGTGATTACGGGCACCTGTTACTATGTCTGGCTAACATTGGTCAGGCTGGTCTTGAACTCCTGACCTCATGATCCACCTGCCTCAGCCTTCTGAAGTGCTGGGATTACAGGTGTGAGCCACCACACCTGGCCAGGCATTTATTTTCGAACAGAAAAGTGCTCTTTGCTACAAAAGCCATGACCTTACTCTCAAGCTCCAGGAGACACTGTAACAACTCTTCTATTGGGGCTTGCCTGGTCCTCCACCCAGCATTCTCATCTGCTACTGTCACTTTTAGTATATAGCCTGAGTAGGAGGACAGGTGGGTCCGCAGTCTTAACTTGTTGCAACCCCTCTTCTTACTCTGGATTTCGTGTAAAACTAGAGCCTTCTAAGTCACCTGATAAATGGATTGGAGCAGTGGTCCTAAGTGCAGTACACCTCCAAAACCCAAAGAAGCCAACTTAGTGATTGGAGGTGTAACTTTTTCTTAGTGGTAGGAGGTGCAACAACTCATTCTTGTCTTAGAGATATGCTGTTCAGTAAAGTAGCCAATAGCTCCGTGTGGCTACATAATGAATTTATAAAAATATATATATTCGGCCCAGTGTGGTGGCGTATGCCGCTAATCCCAGCATTTCGGGAGGCTGAAGTGGGCATATCACCTGAGGTCAGGAATTTGAGACTAGATGGCCAACATGGTGAAACCCCATCTCTACTAAAAATGCAAAAATTAGCTGGGTATAGTAATTTGTGTCTGCAATCCCAGCTGCCTGATAGGCTGAGGCAGGAGAATCACTGGAACCCGGGAGGCAGAGGCTGCAGTGAGCCAAGATCGTACCACTGCACTCCAGCCTGGGTGACAGAGTGAGACTCTGTCTCAAAAAAAAAAAAAAAAAAGGAAAAAAATATGTATATACACATATATATATATATATTCAACTCCACAGTCTCTGTAGTCAAATTTCGAATGTTCAATAGCTACATGTAGCTAGTGGCTCCTTGCTATACTGCACAGGCATAGAACATTTCTATCATGGCAGAAAGTTCTATGGGATAGCACCACCTTAGAGGCTCTATCCTCAGATGACAGTTTAAGATTCAAACCCAGGTCTATTTGACGCTAAAGTCCATTGTTTTTTCTACTTTAGCGAGTCACAGACGGACTGGTTGTAAACAAATGCTTTTCTGTTGTTATGTCCAAAGGCAAAATGAGCTCTCCAATCAGATCTTTGTGGAATTCAGTTTTGGTTCATGCAGTGTGGCTACAAATTCTCTTTGCATTTCAATAACAACAAAAAAGGCATTTTATTTAAAGGCCAAGTCTGTAACAGTGACTCTCCATATCTGACTTCTCTTTCTTGGCATCAGTGGACTCAGAAAGCAGTTTTCTTTTTAAAGAAAGTTTTTATATAGCTCAGAAATATTATGCATTTCCAAAGCAACAGAGCAGACGAGCATTCTGTGGCAGACAGCAGAGTCTCTCTGCATGCTGTGGTTCTGTATTTCCATCTGTACTCCATAAAAGGCAAGGATCATTGTCCCCACAGAATGCAACTGAATGGCAGCTGGAGCATGAATGGACAGGAAAAAACCCTCTCCTCCCTCTAATAACACCACTTATGGCAGACAGGCGAGGTTCTCTTCTGAATGTGGCAAAGAGATGCTGTTATAAGAGTAATTATTATACATTAGTTAAAATCCCATTTAGGGAGAGTTATATTGCAGCTATTTTAAAAGAGGTTTGCTAACCCTCCAAGTTTGAGGGAGAGATTAATTAGTGTCAATGAAGGATCTCCAAGATAAAAACAAATTAAGCCTCCTCATCTAGCCTTGCCTGGGTGTCCTTGAGTTGCTCCTTCTTTTGTGACAGGGACGTGTTTGGTCTGATCTATTCTGCTTGGAAAGAAGGAAAGGGAACTCAAATTTGCTAGGGTTTCTGATGTGCCAGACACCGTGATATGTACTTTAGAAGAAGGAGGCACCTTTGAACTAAGATTTCCCATTGTTTCCACTCAGCCCACTGCAGAACATTTGCTAAATTGAGGCATTTATGCTCTAAGACTATCTTTGTGACACAGATTGAATCATTTTTTGGGTGGCCGCTCCCAAGCCACTTGGGATTATTTACTTCCATTTCATGCAAATGGGCAAAAGAAAATAGAAGGTTAAAAAAATATAGTTCTGTTGTTTGTTTCTTTTAAACCCTCCCATGAATACTAAAAATATTTGCTTCAGGATTGCTGGCTTTAAGGATATTTTAAAACTATGGCAACAGGTCGAATTCCTACCAGAAATACATACTGTTAGCTTTTATCCTCTGTTCAGTCTCACATCAAGTACTTTGAATTTTTAGCCTAGATTTTCTGAGACAGACTTCATTTTATGTACTGCACTATTGTCCATTAAAGCAAATCATTACATGCAAACTTAAATGCATTGCAGTCTTTTTATCATTGTGAAATTTATTACATTAAGGAAACTTACAAATTATTAAAAGATCTTACACCGTGAGTCTTATTTTAGTCTCAGGAAATGGTTGTGTCTATCACCCAAATCATGATCTGATCCATTTATTTCAACTGATTTTGCTAGTTGTGTAAATGTAGACCAGTTATTCACACTGAGACTTCACTTTTTTCTTTACTAAAAAGAATAATACTTACCTCATAGGATTCCAATGAGGATCAAATGAGATGATGCACTTAGTGACTTCACCTTCATGTCAAGATGACATAATAGGTGCCAGATTTATTCTCCTGACTGAAACAACCAAAAACTGCTGAAAGTATAAGAAATATTTTAAAGACACTTAGGCAACAAACAACAAAAGACAATTATTCCTGAGAGATAAGAGACAAATGAGGTAAGCCCTGTAATTGTTCTAGCTTACTGTCTTTAAGGAGTTTTTAAGTAGTGGAGCACCCAGGCAAATAAATTTCAGAACAAAGAATATTACCAGGAATAATGAATGTCATTTCGTAAAATGAAGGGTTCATTTCGTCAAGAGGGCATAACAATCTTTTTTTTTTTTTTTTGAGACGGAGTTTCGCTCTTGTTACCCAGGCTGGAGTGCAATGGCACGATCTCGGCTCACCGCAATCTCAGTCTCCTGGGTTCAGGCGATTCTCCTGCCTCAGCCTCCTGAGTAGCTGGGATTACAGGCACGCGCCACCATGCCCAGCTAATTTTTTGTATTTTTAATAGAGACGGGGTTTCACCATGTTGACCAGGATGGTCTTGATCTCTCGACCTCGTGATCCACCCGCCTTGGCCTCCCAAAGTTCTGGGATTACAGGCTTGAGCCACCGCGCCCGGCCCAAGAGGGCATAACAATCTTAAACACATATGCACCTAGTAACAGAGCTTGAAAATACCTGAAGTTGGCTGGGTGCAGTGGCTCATGCCTGTAATCCCAGTACTTTGAGAGGCCCAGGTGTGTGGATCATTTGAAGTCAGGAGTTTGAGACTAGCCTGGCCAACACGGTGACCCCATCTCTACCAAAAAATACAAAAATTAGCTGAGCGTGGTGGTATGTGCCTGTAGTCCTGGGAAGCTGAGGTGGGAGAATTGCTTGAACTTAGGAAGTGGAGGTTACAGTGAGCCAAGATTGCATGACTGCTCTCCAGCCTGGGCAACAGAGTGAGACCTGTCTACGCGCGTGTGCACACACACACGCACACACGCACACACACAAACACACACACGCACAAAGTGAAGCTGCCACGTCTGAGGGTTCATGCCTATAGTTCCAGCACTTTGGGAGGCCAAGGTGAGAGGATAGATTGAGGTCAGCTGGGCAACATAGTGAGATCTCATTGCTACAAATTTTTTTTTTTTTTTTTTTTTTTTTTGAGACGGAGTTTCGCTCCTGTTACCCAGGCTGGAGTGCAATGGCGCGATCTCGGCTCACCGCAACCTCCGCCCCCTGGGTTCAGGCAATTCTCCTGCCTCAGCCTCCTGAGTAGCTGGGATTACAGGCACGTGCCACCATGCCCAGCTAATTTTTTTTTTGTATTTTTAGTAGAGACGGGGTTTCACTATGTTGACCAGGATGGTCTCGATCTCTTGACCTCGTGATCCACCCGCCTCGGCCTCCCAAAGTGCTGGGATTACAGGCTTGAGCCACCGCGCCCGGCCTACAAAAATTTTTTAAAAAATAGCTGGGCCTGGTGGTGTGCACCTGTGGTCCCAGGTACTTGGGAAACTAAGGGGGAAGAATTGCTTGAGCCTAGGAGATCAAGACTGCAGTGAGCCGTGAATTTGCCACTACACTCCAGCCTGAGTGACAGAGTGAGATCATGTTTCTTAAAAAAAGAAAGACAAAGCGGGGGGCGGGGGGGGAAGAAATCTCTCAAAATGATTTAAGAGTAATGTTGTAAAGGATAGCAAATAAAAAAATATGAATGAAGAACAGCTAAGCTGCATTTACCAGACAGGAAATTTGGATAATAGAGTATTAGGGAAACTGAGAAAGAACTTCGGTAGGAAGAGGAGAAAGTGAAGTGCTATCGAGAGGTGCTGGAAGTGCAGCAAGTGCATTGGCAAAACGAGGGTAATCTGGCCAGGCACGGTGGCTCATTCCTATAATCCCAGCACTTTGGGAGGCCGAAGTGGGTGGATCAGTTGAGGTCAGGAGTTTGAGAACAGCTTTACCAACGTGGTGAAACCCCTTCTCTACTAACTAAACAGCCTGCTGTGGTGGTGGGTGCCTGTAGTCTCAGCTACTCGGGAGGCTGAGGCAGGAGAATTGCTTGAACCCAGGAGGCCGAGGTTGCAGTGAGGCGAGATTGCACCACTGTACTCCAGCCTGGGTGGCAGAGCCAGACTCCATCTCAAAAAAAACCTAGGTGATCTATGTGTAATGACAGACAGAATAGGGTCTTAGACGGCAGTGTCACAGGGCTGACAGGGCTGAGAGCTCCAAGATGCCCACCACAAATGTGGCCCTTCTCAGACTAGCCATTTTGTGAGATTGCCTTCCTTCAAGGTTGAACCAAATGCTCGTTGTAACCCAGTTTCATCTGGATAAAAATCTAAAAGGTCAGGTTAGGCTGGTGCCTCAAATTCAAACATTTAACGCAATCTCATCCTTTTCTCTCACACGGCAGTCCAGTAAAGGCCTGCTGAAGGATTCTGCTCCATGGGGTCATTCAGGAGCCCAGGCTCCTTTTGTCTTGTGTTTCTGCTCTTCTCTCCATTTTTCAGACTCTGTCCACTCAGCTGGTGGGTAGGGAGGGAGAACAAGGACTGCACGAAGGACATTTTTGTCATTTCAGGCATCAATGTGGCACATGCCACGTAGGTTCTTATTCCATTGGCTGAAATTCAGACACATGGTCTCAACTAATTGCAAGATGTGATTCAACCCTATGCCCAGAATTAAAGCAGAACACTGGTATTTGTAAACACCAGCGATTTCTACAGCAGATGTCCCTTTCTTGTGTGTTGATGCTCTGGGAACCAGACTCCTTTGTTGAACACTGAGCCTAAATCCAAATTTATTTTCTAAGTGAATTCAATGGTTTTTATTGCAGTAAATGCCCATGGAAAGTTTTTAAATTGGAGTCAAACATGAATATTTTTAACATTATTGAATGGAAATAAAGCATCACACAAAGATATAAACAGATAAAATTTTCAAATTTCAAAATGGTAAGGGAGGAAAAGAATCTTCCAAATCATTTAATTCAGTCTTCCAATTTTGCAGTTAGCTAAACTGGACCAACAGTCCACATCTATGTAGATAATTAATAAGAGAGCCAGGGTCGAAACCTAATTGGTGTGTTGTCATGCTTTAAACTACAAACAAGAATTTAACACATCAAGACAAAAAGTCTTCATGTTATGCTTTTAAAAGGCACAGAACAATTAAACAGCTTAGACACCTAATATGTCTTTAAACGACACAGATGCATAAAGAAGCCTCATTTTAAAAATATTATTATTATTATTATTATTATTGGAGCCAGAGTCTCGCTCTGTTGCCCAGGCTGGAGTGCAGTGGCACAATCTCGGATCACTGCAACCTCTGCCTCACAGGTTCAAGTGATTCTCTTGCCTCAGCCTCTCGAGTAACTGGGATTATAGGTGCCCACCACCACGCCCGGCTAATTTTTGTGTATTTAGTAGAGAGAGCATTTCACCATGTTGACCAGATTGGTTTCCATCTCCTGACCTCAAGTGATCCACCTGCCTCGGCTTCCCAAAGTGCTGGGATTACAGGCATGAGCCATCACGTCCAGCCAATCTCATTTTTATTTTTAATAGACATTTTGTTTTTTTAATTGATGAGCTAACAGGAGTCTACCAGAGAAGTGCCTGCTGCTCATGGGTTAATGAATTGGATGGTTATAGCAGTGGAGGTGGGTCTCTTTCTTTAGGAAATAGGTTGATTGATTTTTTTGGCTTTCATAATTATAAATTTAGATCAAGTCAGAGAAATGACAATATATAGCCCTTTGCTTTTAAGATAGCAATATTTTATAGTACACATAGACTGTTTTGCAGCAAATGTTCTTTTTTTTTTTCTGATCTAAGTGCCATCATTTATCTCCTGTTCTTTTTCATATTTTGTATACACAAAGCCTAACTCGGATTTGATAGTAAGGATTAAGGAGTTCTATATGAATGATTTTCCAGACAAAGGACACTTACCTACATTATTGAAATTTAATAATTTTAGAAGGAAATATTTCTAGACTGTATCACCTACTTACCCATCACCTTTAAAAGGGTCTTGCTATCTTCCCTTTAATACAGAACTTAGCAAATCAGAGTAGAGATTTGAAGCCAGACTGCTCAGGTTTAAGTCCGGGTAGACGCCTACCAGGTGTGTGACCTCAGGCATGTTATTGGTTATTGTCTCAGTCTCCTCATTTGTAAAATAAGAATATTAGTATATTCTGCCTAAAGTAGTTGTGAAGATTGAAAGTTAATATATGTAAGGCACTTAAGACAGTGTCTGGTATACAATAATTGCTAAGTATATATTAATGCAAGGAGTCACAGTCTACACTGTGAGGGGGGCTTGGCAGAAGGAAGACATTAATTAATGGAATATACAAGTGCATTTACCAACTCGTGATAAGTGACAGAAAAGGAAAGTACTAAGTGCTATTAGAGTGTTAACAGGGGAACCAGATTTAGCCTGGCATTGTGTTATAGAATTCTTTACATTTTAGTTTCTCCTACTGATGTGTGAATTTTTTGAAAGCAAGAAGCATGTCTTAATCTTCCTTATGTAACTGTCAGTAAGCGCAGTCTCTGGCGCATAGCAGGGGCTCGAGACTACTTTGGAAGGAGAGATTAAAGGAAAGAAAGAAAAAATTCTACAGGCATCACCCAGAGAATATAATGATATACCAGGCAAGTGTTCTGCAGGGGGTAGAGAATTATGCTCCTTGGTGACCCTGCCACCTGCAGAGGTGCCGTACCTCCCACACGGGGGTCAGCATCCCAGTGATTCCTGGCATCTGTGGCTTAATGAGGATGTATCCATTTATGCATTAAGGTTCATTTCCCTTGTTCAAAGCAGTCCCTCAGGTCTTCCCCGAGGACTGGTTTGCTTATTTTATACAGGATTCTTAGAATACCGCTGACGTGTTTGATAATCAGAGAGTCTTGGGAAGGGGCTTGCTTATCTTGAGGAAAGACAGCGAGCTATGTTTGAAGGCAGGTTTTCTTCCTCTCTCTCGAGAGTTGAGCAGTTTGAAAACAGGCTGCCTGCAGCCTTGTTTGGAATCAGGAGTGGAAGAGAGATACAGGGATGCAGCCTGGAAGGAGCCTTGCTGTTCTCCTGGCCTGAGGGCTGGATCAATTCCACAGGTCACCTGGCTTGGGCCTTCCAGTTCATATGGGAGAAAAGGGAGGAGCAGATGGCCGGCTGCCTTGCCCCAGCTCACACAGTGGCAGAGCCTGAAGCCCTCAGACCTGCATGTTCCCAGCTGCCACCCTATTCCACAACACATGGGGAATGGAACCTTGGGAACGGACTTAAAAAAAAAAAATCTATGACTCAATAGGCTGGTTTGGTGGTGCGTACCTACAGTCCTCAGGAGGCTGAGATGGAGGATCCCTTGAGCGCAGGAGTTCAAGGCCAGCCTGGGCAACATAATGAGACCCTGTCTCAATAATAATTGATAATAGTATCTGTGAATAAATTAGATAAGACAAGGAAGAGACTGAATTGTGTGAACCTCCAATTTTAAATTGTGTTAACTTAGAGGAAAGCCTACTTTTAAAAAAATGTAATCAAAATAGTTGATGATAACAACGGTGATACCAGCAAACATTACATGTTATTCGTTATTTGCTTGGCATCATTCTGAGAGTTTTATATGTATAAATTCATGTAACTCCCCTAACAACTTCTTGGCCTAGATTTTACTAATTTTACACGTGAGGAAAACTGAGACGTGGAGCTTTACGCAACTTGCCCAAGGTCACACATTTAGTCGGCTGGAGAGTTAGGATGAATAGTTAGTTAAATATTTGCTGGAGCTGCGGAGAGCGCTGGCTGGCTGTCTTGCTGCTGCCACAGCTCCACATTCTGGCTGCTCACCCTGGCCCATGGATAGGGGGGGTCTGGCTGAGCCCCAGGATTAATGGCTCTCTCCTGCTTGACAAAAGAACCGTGGAGTTAGGGCTCCTTGACATAAAACTAGTTTGTGTCCATAGGTTTATGACATTACTTTTTTATGTTGTCAGTGGGGCAGTGTCCTGGTAATTGCTGTTTTTTGTTTTTTTTGTTTTTTTTTTGTTTTTTTTGTCTTTTTTTGAGACAGAGTTTCGCTCTTGTTACCCAGGCTGGAGTGCAATGGCAAGATCTCAGCTCACTGCAACCTCTGCCTCCTGGGTTCAGGCAATTCTTCTGCCTCAGCCTCCCTAGTAGCTGAGACTACAGGCATGCGCCACCATGCCCAGCTAATTTTTGTATTTTTAGTAGAGACGGGGTTTCACCATGTTGACCAGGATGGTCTCGATCTTTTGACCTTGTGATCCACCCGCCTTGGCCTCCCAAAGTGCTGGGATTACAGGCGTGAGCCACCGCGCCTGGCTAGGTGAAGAGCTTTTAGCATTCCTTTGGATTCCAAGTGTGTCTGTGACCCAGCTACAAAAAAACTTAGCTCTTTCTGGTAATGGTCAATATCTCTATGCCCTTCCAGATGCTCAGCTGTATAAAGGCAAAACTCCATCTAGTCCAACTGTCACAATAGCCCTCTGAGCTAAATATTATATTTATACAAATAAGCAGGCTGAGATCGATAGCTTACCAAAACTCAGGCAGCTAGTAAATGGCAGAATGAGGTCTAAAACCGAAGTCTGGAGTTTTGAAACTGATAGGCCTTTCATTACTCCAGATGCTGGTTAAACACCAGCCCAGCACACAAATGCCCTCCTAAATTAGCATACTTGTGTGTGTGTCCGAGACCTCCACTGCTTTTCTGCACCTCGATTCCTCCTCCCAGGGGCTCAGGGGCCTGATGTTGCCCTGGGGGAGGCCTTTGCAACATCAAGAAGTCCAAGGAGAGTGAAGTGACTGCTGGGCCAGGTTGAGTCAGTGGAGGAATGCAGGCGTGTCAGCGGGTTCCCAGGGGCCCTCTCCATCATCGAGGCACTCAGTAACAGGTTATCAGTGCCATTCTGAAATAGAAAGCATCAAACGGCCCAGGCTGTGGCTTTGAGTCGCCACTGAGGTGGCCAGCACAGGAAGCATGAGCACATCTTGCTTTTCTAGGAATAAAAGAACCGCAACTGTGTCCTTGAGTGTGTTAAACAATGTTAACTAGAGGGAGGGGTCAGAAGAGGTATGTGTGGTGGTTTATGGGCAGGAGATGAGAGAAACCACATGGCTCATTTACCCGGCACTAATGGATCTGAAGCGAGGAGCCTGAGGCCAAGGGCACTGCTGTCTCGAAATGAGAAGAACGGAGAACAAGGGAAGTCCATTAGTGTCATGTGTGTGTTCTCCTCCTCTGAAGCTGGATTCCGAGCTCACAGGGAGAAATGACCAACAGTTTCCATCCTCAAGAGCTTTTTCCTGTTAGTGTCAAATTATCCCAGTAGGGAAAAGGCAATAAATAAATAAATAAATAAGTAAATAAATAAATACTAAACCCAGCAGTATAAGTGGAGGCATTCAGAAGCATACTGGCAAGCCTCTCTCCTCTGCCCAGGCCATAGCTCTGATGCCTTAGGAAGATGATTAACTTGACAACTGGGGCAGGGGCTTGCTCCTTCACCCCCGACCCATGCAGATTTTCAGCAAGAGATCACCTTAACTACACAGGGTCTGAATCAAGTCCTGCAAACTAAAATGTCATCCAAAGGCATCCAGTTTACAACGTGGCCTATGAACCAGGATCGTCATGTACCTTAGCTCTGAGCCATCACTAATTTCACCAAAGCAGAATTGTTTTGATCTACAGAAATCAAAACTAACATCATTAAAATAATGATATCTAATATGTACAAGCACTTACTTGGGGCTGGGCATTGTTTTAAGTGTTTAACAAGTTCCAACCAATTTAACTCTTACAGTGGTGCCAAGAGGTAAAAAATGATCATATCTTGACTTCTAAACAAGAACACAGAGACACAGTGGAGTGTTTCATCATCTGTTGCCACTTAACAAACTACTGCAATACTTCGTGGCCTAAAACAACAATTTATTGTCATTATCTCATGTTTCTGGGAAAGCAGGAATTTGAAGGGCACAGAGAAAGCAGTGCTACTCTTCCCCGTGGGGCCTAGGACTACAGCTGGGATGATTTGAATGGGTGGTGGGGGGGATACTGGCCAGGTATCTCTCTCTGCATGGTGCCTTCACAGGGCTAGCTTGAGTTTTCTCATAGCATAGTGGCCTCACCTTAGCTGGACTTCTTCCTTGGAGCCCCAAGGCAAGTGGTCCAAGAGATCTGAGTGGAAGCTAGGAGGCTTCTTATCAAATAGCCTAAGAATCCACAGGAGGTGACTTCTGCCACAGGCAAGTCATTAAGACTAGCCAACATTCAAGGGAAAGGGAATGAGATTCTACCTCTAAATATGAAGAAAATCAACAAATCTAGAAGCACTTTCAGTTTGCCAGAGTCAGTAATCAAGCCACGTAACTAGTAAGCTGAAAAATAGCATTTAACCTAGACACTCTTTTGTAATTTTTAGAATTTATTTTAATTTTTAATTTTCTAAGAACATGGTACTGTATATACTTATGAGGTAAATGAGATGCTTTGAAACAGGCATGCAATACATCACCATGGAGAATGAATAGGGTTATCCATTCTCGGAAGCATTTATCCTTTGTATTGGGAACAATCCGATTCTACTCTTATAGTTATCTTTAAATGTACAATTAAGTTATTATTGTCTACAGTCACCCTGTTGTACTATCAAATAGCAGGTCTTATTCATTCTTTGAATTTCACTGCTGTCTAATACCCTATTATACACAGATCACCCTAGTTTTTCTTTGTCTTTTTTTTTTTTTTGAGGTGTAGTCTCACTTTATCGCCCAGGCTGGGGTGCAGTGGCATGATCTTGGCTCACTGCAACCTCTGCCTCCCAGGTTCAAGCAATTCTCTCCCTTAGTATCCCCAGTAGATGGGATTACAGGCATCTGCCACAACGCCTGGCTAATTTTTGCATTTTTAGTAGAGACGAGGTTTCACCATCTTTGCCTGTTCTCGAACTCCTGACCTCATGATACACCCACTTTGGCCTCCCAAGGTGCTGGGAATACAGGCATAAGCCACTGTGCCTGGCCCACATTCTTTATTTTATTTTTCTGTATCCATTAACCATCCCCATGTCTCCTCTCCCCATTACCCACAGTTTAGTTTAGATTCAGGAGGTGCATGTACAGGCTAATTACAAGGGCATGTTGCATGATGCCGAAGTTTGGGCTTCTATTGATCCCGTCACCCAAATAGTGAACATACTACCCAATAGGTAGTTTTTCAACCTTTGCCCCCTCTTCCTCCCCTTTTTCTGGAGTCCCCAGTGTCTATTTTTCTCATCTTTATATTCATGTGTACCTAATGTTTAGCCCCCACTTATCAGTGAGAACATGCGGTATTTGGTTTTCTGTATATGTGTTAATACACTTAGGATAACAGCCTCTAACTGAATCCATATTGCTACATAGAGCATGAGTTCATTTTTTTTTTTTTTATGGCTGCATCGGTTCCATTAATCCAGATACTCTTAACCATTACATCTGGAAGTGGAATTTACATATTGTTGAAGCAAATTCAGTGGGTGATGGATATTCTGGCATTCCTTTGTAGTTCAGTTGTTTGGAAAATTTACTCTTTCTTCTAGAGGTGTAATGTTTCTTTTCTTCTTACCTTAAGCATTTGTTAAACACCAGCTTTGTGCCAGGCACCATCCTAGTCGTTGGGGATATCAAGCAAACAAACTACTGTCCTTGCTTTTCAATGTTAATATGGTTTGGCTGTGTCCTCACCCAAATCTCATCTTGAATTATAGCTTCCATAATTCCCACGAGTTGTGGGAGGGACCTGGTGGGAGATAATTGAATCATGGGGTGGTTTCCTCCATACTGTTCTCATAGTAGTGAGTAAGTCTCCTGAGATCTGATGGTTTTACAAGAGGAAGGTTCTCAGTTTCGCTTTTGCCTGCTGCCACTAAGAACATGACTTTTAGGCCGGGCGCAGTGGCTCAAGCCTGTAATCCCTGCACTTAGGGAGGCCGAGGCGGGTGGATCACGAGGTCAAGAGATCGAGACCATCCTGGTCAACATGGTGAAACCCCGTCTCTACTAAAAATACAAAAAATTAGCTGGGCATGGCATGTGCCTGTAATCCCAGCTACTCAGGAAGCTGAGGCAGGAGAATTGCCTGAACCTAGGAGGCAGAGGTTGCGGTGAGCTGAGATTGTGCCATTACACTCCAGCCTGGGTAACAAGAGCAAAACTCTGTCTCAAAAAAAGAACATGCCTTTTGTCTTCCAGTAACGGGAAACTGAGCTTATTAAACCTCTTTTTTTCTTTATAAATTATCTAGTCTCAGGTATTTCTCTATTAGCAGCATGAAAACAGACTAATGCAAATGTCTTGTAGTCTAATGAGGGGAGCAAACATGTACTTAATTATTGTTCAATGTAATCAATGAAATTAATACTGCATGATAGGAACTAATGTGAAAATAGAGGAGAAAACACCTAATTCTAGTTTAGGGGCTAGGGAGGCTTTCCAAAGGAAACACGGTTTGAGTTACATCTTAGAGGGTTAAGAGGCGTTTGCCAGGTGTCACGGACTGAGTGTTTATGTCCCACCAAAACTCTTTATGCTGAAGCCCCAATCACCAGTGTGGCACAATTTATAGATAGGGCATTTAAGGAAGTTATTAAGGTTAAATGAAGTCTTAAGGCTGAGTCCTTGATCTGATAAAATTAGTGTCTTTATAAGAAGAGACATCAGACAGCTTACACTTTCTCTGCCATGTAAGGACACGGAGGGAAGGCAGCCGTCTGAAAGCCAGGAAGAGAGCCCTCCCAGAAACCGAATTGGTCGGAAACTTGATGCTGGACTTCTAGACTCCAGATCTGTGGAAAATAAATTTGTGTTTAAGCCACTCACTTTATGGTATTTCGTTATGGCAGCCCCAGCTGACTAAGACACCAAATAAAAAAGGAAGGAAGAGTATTCCAAAGAGATGCAATAGCATATGTAATTGAAATGAGACTTAACAGAGCAAGATCTATGTAGGGAACCAGCAGTAATTTATCAGGGCTGAAGCACATGGTATTTCTGGGGAAGCAATGGGAAATAGATCAGAAAGATGCCAAAAGCTAGGTGCTTTGATCTCCTAGAATTGCTGAGTTAACCAGTCCTGGGGCTGCCTGACCTCTGCATTTCTCCTTATGTGTGATAAGTTTTTGTATTGTTTGAACCATCTTGGCATAGTTTTCTGTCCTTTGTATTCTAAGGTACTTGAATCATTTTTGATAAATTTTAGCTGCATGTTACAGAAGTGCCAGAATAATTATGATTTAAATAATACAGACTTTTAATTGTTTCTTAATAAAAAATTACCTGATGTTGGCAGGCCAGACCAGGCATACATTTCATGATGGCAAAGCCTAATATCCCTTTATCAAGTTGTTATGCCCTTCTCAAGAGATAGCTTCAGGATCGTGTTACAGGGTCCAGCTATCACGTTTTCATTCTTACCAGGCAGATGGAAGGGGACAAGGGATGCTTTGCACATCTTCCTTTTTTTTTTTTTTTACAGACATAAAAACCACACACACACACACACACACACACACACTCAACACTTCCACTTTATGCCACTGGGTCATATGCCATTGGGACATGTCTGTTGCACCTTGAACAGTTGTCTTTTCTTTGAATAGCTATGTTTCCAGGTAAAAAATCTGCAGGTTTTTACTAAAGAAGAAGAGTTGTGGCCGGGCGCGGTGGCTCAAGCCTGTAATCCCAGCACTTTGGGAGGCCGAGGCGGGTGGATCACGAGGTCAAGAGATCGAGACCATCCTGGTCAACATGGTGAAACCCCGTCTCTACTAAAAATACAAAAAATTAGCTGGGCATGGTGGCGTGTGCCTGTAATCCCAGCTACTCAGGAGGCTGAGGCAGGAGAATTGCCTGAACCCAGGAGGCGGAGGTTGCGGTGAGCCGAGATCGCGCCATTGCACTCCAGCCTGGGTAACAAGAGCGAAACTCTGTCTCAAAAAAAAAAAAAAAAAAAAGAAGAAGAATAGGTGTAGGAATATTGAGGGATACTTGCTAGTCTCTACTACCATCTGGAAAATCTCCCTACATCCATCTAGATGATGGTGCAGTGCATGGGCGACTGAGGAAAGAGTGGAAATTCCCAGAGAAGATTTTGTAAAGTACTGTGAGAATAATTCTAGTGTAACTGGAATTTTGCCATAGTTTCTGACTTGCAGTCAGTTTCCTGCTGGAACAGTATGTGTTCTTTCTCGGTGTTCCTTAAACCACTTTCCTGAAGTGTTATAAAACCTTTCATCCTTGTTGAGAAGAGAGAGAAACATAAAATAGAATATTTTGTCAGTGACACATATATTCTTGTTATTGCATAGTATTTTATGGTCTATAATGTGCTTTCATATCATATAGCCCTCGTGGATAGCAAAAGGAAGCCATATTAAAGAATCATTCTCCTTTTGACTGTTGCAGCCACTAGAATCTTGATGGCAATATTCAGGTACCGTATGCCATGTTCAAATATTTACAATAGGTCTGAAAGGGTTTCCTAACTCAGGGCTGAAGGAGATGGTCCAATAACTGAATCTATACTGGAGATCGATAAACTATACACTTTAGCAAAGCAGTATAAGATCATTAATAAGCAAAAACAATGAATGTGTGCTTACCATTGGGGTGTAGACCATCACTTTCTCCTCTCCTTCTCACTAAGGAACTGGTGAACATCCTCAGACGGTGAATAGTTTTCCTGGGCTTCCATAACAAAGTACTGTAAGCTGTGTGGTGTAAACATGGAATTTAGGCTAGATGTTCAAAACCAAAGTGTCGGAGAGTGAGTTCCTTCTGAGGGAAAACACTGTGAAGGGAATGTTTTCACCTATCTCCTAGCTACTGGTGGTTTGCTTCCAATCTGTGACTTATAAACAGCTTTTTCATCAGGTTCTTCGCATCATCTTTCTTCTAGGAGTGTCTGCTTCTGTGTCCAAATCTCTCCTTTTTGTAAGGACACCAATCATATTGGATTAGGGCCCTCCCATATGACATTTTAAGAAAATGGATTACCTCTGTACATACCTTTTTGCAAATAAGGTCACATTCTGGGGTACTGGGGATTAGCCATCCAGTATATCTATTTTTGGGGTGATACAAGTCAACTCATAGTAGATGGTTATTACAGTTTAGATTTGTCTTCTTCTGAGTTCTGGGGAATTTCCTCTTATGTCCTACATTCCTCCCAAGTGATATGGTGCATATTTGTTACGGCGCTGCTATCATCAGAATGTTTATGTCCTCCCCCAGATTCATATGTTGAAATCCTAACCTCCATGGTGATGGTATTAGGAAGTGGGGCCTTAGGGATGCAATTAGGTCATGCGGGCAGAGCTTTCATGAGTCAGATTAGCGCCCTGATAAAAGAAGACCCCAAAGACCTAGCTCACTCCTTCTTCCGTATGAGAACAGCAAATACTGTCTATGAGGAAGCAGACAATCACCAGATACGGAATCCGCTGGTGCCTTGGTATGATTTGGCTGTGTCTCTACCAAAATCTCACTGTGAATTGCAATCCCCATAATCCTTATGTGTCAACGGTGGGACCAGGTGTGAGTAACTGGATCATGGGGGCGATTTCTGCCACACTGTTCTCGTGATAGTGAGTCTCACAAGGTGTAATGGTTTTATAAGCATCTGTCAGTCTTGCACTCTTTCCATTCTGCTCTTCTATGAAGAAGGTGCCTGCTTCTTCTTTGCCTTCTGTCCTGATTGTAAGTTTCCTGAGGCCTCCCAAGTCATGCGGAACTGAGTCAATTAAACCTCTTTCCTTTATGAATTACCCAGTCTCGGGTATTTTTTTCATAGCAGTGTGAGAACAGACTAATACGTATCTTGATCTTGAACTTTCTAGTCTCTGTTGTTTAAAAGCCACACCTATTATGGTATTTTGTTATAGCATCTCAAACAGATTAAGAGAGACACTTATTAGTAATTTCTTATTGTTATTTTTCAGAATTCACATTAAATATTCACACTGTATCAATATTGCTGAGGAGACTGGATTCCCCCCTCTAAACTCCTTGCAAAATGCTAGCCACTTGCTTTACTTTTTACTATGGGAACAGTTTTAGGGTGTTTCATCTATGTTTGATTTCCTCATTTCTTCTTAACACTCTGGATGCTGAAGTTATATATTGTATTTGGTCTCCTCTACTCTCCTTTTCCCCCCTCAATACTTGCTTTCTTTTTTTCTCTGCTTGCTGCATTGAAAAAAAAAATCCTTTTAGTAAAAATAGTTATCTTCTGAGTGGATTCTAATCTCTCCTTCCCACTAAGCTGTGGCATCTTCTGCGTAACACCATTAAACGTGCCCTCTGAGAGCTCAGGCGCAGTTTCCCTTCACCAATACAGTGTTCTTATCTTATTTTGGACTACTCAGTAATGTTTCCTGATGTTACAACATCTCTCTGCCACCTCTAGCCCCCTAATCAGAAGAATTGTGCTGATGGGGCCCGGGTGGGCTGAGGGTAGCCCATTCTTGGCTTGTCTGGAGGTATCTTGTGTGGAAGATGGTTTCATGGAGGACATGATGTCTTTCCCTATTATTCAAGGTGATTCATTTCAGGATTCTGTCTAAATTATTCAGTGAGCACTAACCAGACAGGTGGAGAGAAACAGAGGTGCAACGAGAAAGTGTTCAGCAGACCTGTCTGGCCTTCATGGGGACTTGGGCTCTTATGGTTTCTTTTGCTTCAGTTTAAATCCTGAGAATCAATTTTCCTCTCCCAGTACTTTTTAAGTGGTTTTCACAACTGAAAACACCCTAACTTATTTCTAAAAATTTTTTCTTTTTTTTAAACATAATTTGCTCATTACAACAATCACTTGAGGCTCAGAGACCTTTAAAATATATTCCAAACTTTATATTCCACATTAAATGGTGGAGCTGAGACTGAAATGTGGTTCTTTTGATAACAAGTGTCACATGCTTGACTTTGAAGTGTTACATAGCTATTAGTGAAAATACGCTCAGAAACAAAGCAAAGGATGGTATGATCTGCCTAAGAGCTGTATGGTACTGGGCAAGGAATATTTCAGAGGTTTCCTTCCTTTATCTTTCTGATTTCATTGGATCCTCAAAGCAAACCTGTGGGATAGAGACACAAGAAACATCTTTATTTCAGTTTTATTTGTTATTTGTTTATTTAGGAGACAGGGTCTCACTTCAGTTGGCCGGGCCTGGAGTGCCTGGTGTGATCTCATCTCACTGCAGCCTCAACATCCCAGGCTCAGGTGATCCTCGCACCTCAGCCTCCTGACTAGCTAGGAGTGTATCTTCAATTTTAAATGCAGAAACTGAACTTCTAGGCTTGGCCAAGGCCATAGAACCAGGAAATGCGTATGACAGTGATTAGATTATTTCTTTTTAAAGACCCTGTCCATTGGCAACATATATTTTACTTTGATAAATGTTTTTAGGCAGGAAGACAGAAGACAGTGAAGGAAAGATGGAAAGGAGGAAGGAATAGAAAAGAAGAATGTCTTTTCACAGTCTCAAGCCATGGCTAACACTCGGTGAGCAATGACTCAGTGCTGGTCACTACCCCTTCAACCAAGGGCTCTACTCACTCCATGCTCAGCAATCCCCATGCTTATTTCTTAGAAGTTTTGTTTTGGGGATACCTAGGGCTTGATTATTCTGGTACTCAATGAGTCATCCTCTCCTCCATCTGTTTATATGATAAGTCTAACCACAGCCATTGTTGCTGATTACATGCTGGAAATGACCTAACAATGTTTTATTTAATGATCTCCAATCATTTCCATCTGGTTTGTGGGTGGCTGCAGTCATTATTCATCAGTGGAACTTTGCAAACACAAACACATATGTATGTATGTAATGAAACCTCAATAATTTGCACTAATTGGAGGGAAGGCCTATTTGAGTTAACAAAAAGTAAGAAATGCTGTTTTATTGCTTTCAAGCTCATGATGTAATTAACCACCTAATAAGCATGTGGCTTGGTGGAAAGCGCTGGAATAGGAGTCCTCTGAGCTGGACCTTGATAAGGAGAGAAATGAGATGAACATGAATATGCAGCCTGGGTCACACAGGACGCAATACTGGAGCATGGTGGCCACATCTCAGGGTCCAGAAATGTAAAATTGTTGGTATTGCAGGAAGTAATCTACTCTGTGAGGTTAAAAGGCATGTCCAAGTGCATACAACAAATAAATGAATCATGCAAAACAAAATTATATGTGACTGAAACAAAATTTAATGCAAATTTGTTAGTTTTATCTGAAGTCATTTTTCATGAGGACAAATATATATGTTGGCTAATTAGTACATTAACATCTTTCTTTTAGGAAAGTTCTCAGCATAAATCAATATTGATCAATTAGGTTGCATTCTGTTGCAAGTTACAGCAACTACAATTCAAAATAGGTGACACAAACGGGGGTTTCTAGAGCTGGAAATCCAGAGACCTGGACTTGTATTGATTAGGCATTTAACAACACTATCAAAGTCTGATTTTGTTTGTGTGTTTTTTGTGTGTTGTATGTGCATATGTGCACACACACATGCCTTGTCTCTGCCTTCTGCAAGGTCATGTTTACCCTAAGGCTGATTTCTCTTATGGTGGCAAAACAGCTGCATTGCTTTCCATCTGTGTACCACGTGGCCCAGAATTGAGTGAGACTCAGAAAGAGGGAGGGAGAAAGAGCAAGATGGGAAGGAAAGGAAAGGAGAGTGGGGTCCCAACATACATTACTCTTAGAAAAGTGCATGGGAAGCATAGAATCAGAGAGAAAAGAATTTCCTGGATGAAACCAGCCACTGTTATTGAGCTCACGGCTTCCCCTCTCTTAGACAGGGATGGAGGCCACATAGCCAATTCATGTTCTTTCATTGCCCTTTCCCAGTCCCAACGCAAGCTATGCCTCCTTTTGCATTGCCGTCTTTGGAAGATTACAGTTAAATTCATTAGGCCACAGCTCTTCCCTCCACCATAAATTGTATTCTAGTTACACATTCCTGAAAATGTATCTCAATTACTTGTACTGGACTTGGAAATATCCATGTTTATTGGCGCTTAGGGTGATAGCTTTTCCCATTTTGTATAGATTCCTACTGGTTTTCTTCTGAGAGAGAGAGTTCTTGTCAACAGGTTCTGGGGAACATTAAATTAACTTAGTAAGTATTTTCTGTATGGAAGCCACTGAAATAAACTTAAGGTAATATGCATACATTATTTTGTCTATTCTACAGAAGGTGTTATTCTTATTTGGAAAGGTTAAGGATCCAACCCAAATTCGCACACTCTCTGAAAGGTAGACCCGTGGCTTCCCACATGTATTACAGTCTTCTGAGAAGTAAAGTACAGACATTAGTTCCAGACCTGCCATTTTCCATGTGTGCGGTCCTGCTTTCTTCATCTGTAAAATGACAGGGGTGGAGTAGATGATTTTTGAGATTGTGTCTGATTCTAAAATGCTGTGCATTTACGTATGCATGAGTGGATGCCTTGCAATTATGTAACATTTTACTTAGTCTATTTTTCCTAAGTAGATAAACTCAGGTATAATTAGTAATGTGTAATAGGCAAATAAATTTGGCAGAAACTTGAAAACTCTTTATTTCTTTTTTAGCTGTTTAAATATTGCTCTTGAAAATGTCTTGAAAAGCCCAAAGAGAGACTTCAACTCCACTGTGGTGAAATGTGGGTGCCAAAATCAGGGACTGACTTACCTTGGGGATATCCAGGATCTTTTCCCATTAAAAATAGTGTCCTCATCTTCTCCGATGCCTCTTATGGCTTTGATGGATCAAAGAAGAGCTTCTTCATAGGATCTGAATAGTAACTGAGCTGAACTTTTATCACATGGATTTATCTTTTAAAAAATGAGCTCTGAGGAGGCTGAGGCAGGAGAATTGCCTGAACCCAGGAGGCGGAGGTTGCGGTGAGCCGAGATCGCGCCATTGCACTCCAGCCTGGGTAACAAGAGCAAAACTCCGTCTCAAAATAAAATAAAATAAAATAAAATAGAAAAATAAAAATAAAAAAAATAAAAAAAAATAAAAAAAATAAAAAAAATGAGCTTTGAATATTCTCAACAGGGAAGAAAACTAAATCAATTCCCCCAGGCATGGTTAAAGTTACACTTGTGTAGTAATCACTGTTCTTTTTTTTTCCCCTAGTACCCTCTACTTTGTCAGAGACAATGCAGGGCAGTGGCTACTGAGCCTCAATCCCTACTGTGTGGTGTAAGAAGGAGAAAGTTTGAACATATCCAGGAAATTTAAAAAAATATATGGATTTTTTGATTTTTATTTTTTGAGACAGGGCCTCGATCTGTTATCCAGGCTGGAGTACAGTGGCATAATCTCAGTTCACTGCAGCCTTGACCTCCTGGGCTGAAGTGATCCTCCTGTCTCAGCCTCCAGAGTAGCTGGGACCACAAGAGCACACCACCAAGCCTGGCCAATTTCTTTTCTTTTTTGTATTTTTTATAGAGATAGGGTTTTGCCCTGTTGCCCAGACTGGTCTTGAACTCCTGGACTCAAGCAATCCATCCTCTTTGGCCTCTCAGATGCTAGGATTATAGGCCTGAGCCACTGTTCCCAGCCTAGGACTTTATGTTTTTAGAGGAGTTTCAGGTTCATAGCAAAATATAGAGAAAGGAAGATTCCTTATATATGCCTATGTCCATACGTGCATATCTTCCCCCATCATCAGCATCCCCAGGAGAGGAGTACATTCGTTACAGCTGATGAGCCTACATTAGCACATCATTGTTACCCAGAGTCCATGTCACCCAGGTAGTAAGCATAGTACCCAATAGGTAGTTTTTCAACCCCTGCCTCTCGACTTCATGACTTTTTCTTTCCCATCTAGCAGTCCCCAGTGTCTCTTGTTCCCATCCTTATGTCCATGTGTACCCAATGTTTGTCCCCCACTTACAAGTGAGAACATGTAGTGTTTGCTTTTCTGTTCTTGTGTTAATTTGCTAAGGATAATGTCTTCCAGCTGTGTCTATATTGCTGCAAAGGACATGATTTTTTTAAGGGCTGTGGAGTATTCCACGATGCCTATGTATCATATTTTCTTTCTTTTTCCTTTCTTTTTTTTGTTAAGACAGAGTCTCACTCTGTCACTCAGGTTGGAGTTCAGTGGCATGATCAGAGATCACTGCAACCTCAAACTCCTGGGCAACCCACCTGCTTGAACCTCCCAAATAGCTGGGACTACAGGCATGTACCACCACACACAGCTAATTTTTAAATTTATTGTTGCCCAGTTTGAGCCCAGGTCTCAAATCCTAGGCTCAAGCAATCCTCCCACCTCAGCCTTTCAAAGTCCTGGGATTACAGATGTGAGCCATTGTGTCAGGCTGACCACATTTTCTTTATTCAATCCACTGTTGATGAGCATCTAGGTTGATTCCATGTCTTTGCTGTTGTGAATAGTGCTGCAATAAACATACTAACACATGTGTCTTTTTTTCTAGAATGATTTATTTTCCTTTGGGTATATACCCAGTAACGGGATTGCTGGGTCAAATCATAATTCTGTTTTTAAGTTCTTTGAGAAATCTCCAGACTGCTGTATATAGTGGCTGGACTAATTTACATTCCCACGAACAATGTGTAAGTGTTCTCTTTTCTCTGCAGCCTTACCAACATCTGTTATTTTTGGTCTTTTTAATAGCCATTCTGACTGGTATAAGATGATATCTCATTGCGGTTTTGATTTGCATTTCTTTGATGATTAGCGCTGTTGAGCGTTTTTTCATATGTTTGTTGGCTGCTTTTATGTCTTCTTTTGAGAAGTGTCTATGTCTTTTTTCCCACTCTTTAATGTGCTTATTTGTCTTTTGCTTATTGAATTGTTTATGTTCCTTATAGATTCCGGATATTAAAACTGTGTCAGAGGCATAGCTTATGAATATTTTCTGCTATTCAATAGATTGTCTAATTACTCTGTTGATAGCTTTCTTGGTATGCAGAAACTCTTAAGTTTAATTAGGCCCCACTTGTCAATTTTTGTTTTGTTGTAATTGCTTTTAAGGACTTAGCCATACATTTTTTTTTGCCAAAGTTGATGTTGAGAAGGGTATTTTCTGTTTTTTCTTCTAGGATTTTTATAGTTTGAGGTCTTCCATTTTAATCTTTAATCCATCTTGAATTAATTTTTGCATATGGTAAAAGATAGGGGTCCGGTTTCCTCCTTCTGCATATGGCTAGCCAGCTATCCCAGCATGACTTTCTGAATAGGGAGTCCTTTTCTGCTTGTTTGTTTTTGTCAACTTTGTTGATGGTCAGATGGTTGTAGATGTGAGGCTTAATTTTGGGTTCTCTATTCTGTTCCACTGGTCTACATATCTACTTTTGTATCAGTATCATGCTATTTTGGTTACTGTAACCTTGCAGTAGTTTGAAGTCAGGTAATGTGATACCTCTGACTTTGTTCTTTTTGCTTTGAAGTTCTTTGGCTATTTGGGCTCTCTTTTGATTCCGTAGCAATGTTTTTTTTCTAAATCTGAGAAAAAAGATGTTGGTAGTTTGATAAGAATAGCATTGAATGTATAGATTGCTTTAAGCAGTATGGCTATTTTAACAATATTGATTCTTTCAATCCATGGGCACGGAATGTTTTTCCATTTATTTATGTCAACTATAATTTCTTTCAGCAATGTTTTGTAGCCCTTCTTATAGAGATCTTTTACTTCCGTGGTTAGATGTAGTCCTCGCTGTTTTATTTTTGTGTGTGGCTATTGCAAATGGAATTGTGTTCTTGGTTTGGCTCTCAACTTGAATACTATTGGTGTATAAAAATGTTACTGATTTGTCTTCATTGAGTGTATCCGGAAACTTTACTGAAGTTATTTATCAGTTCTAGGAGCCTTTTGACAGAATTTCTTGGGTATTGTAGGTATAGAATCATATCAACAGCAAAGAGAGATAATTTGACTTCATTTTTTTATTTGGATGACTTTTATTTTTTTTGTCTTGCTGATTGCTCTTGCTCAGACTCCAGTGCTGTGTTGAACAGGAGTGGTGAAAGCAGGCATCCTTGTCTTCTTCCCTTTCTTATGGGGAATGCTTCCAGCTTTTGCTTATCAGGGACATTTTAAAAAGGCTACTTACGTGTTTGGGCCAATTGGCTTAATTAAGAAAATATGAGTTTCAAGTCAAGGCTAAGGGAAAAGAAAGAAAGAAAGAAAGAAAATGATGCCTAGTTGGCCTTTCTCTCAGTCTTTTCTGCTACAAAACTAGTTTAGCAGTGCAATGAGCACCAAACCTGGAGTCCGTCCAGAGTTGAAACTTCAAGTTCTGCCACTTCCTAGTCCTGTAACATTTCAGCTCAGACATTACACTGTTGCTTGTTTTCCATCACCATAAATTTGATATGGGTCTTTTTCCTGTTTCCTTTCATGCCTACAAATTTTTGATTGAATAGCGGACATTGTTTTTTTTTTTTTTTTTTTTTTTTTTTTTTTGAGACAGAGTTTCGCTCTTGTTACCCAGGCTGGAGTGCAATGGCGCGATCTCGGCTCACCGCAACCTCCGCCTCCTGGGTTCAGGCAATTCTCCTGCCTCAGCCTCCTGAGTAGCTGGGATTAAAGGCACGCGCCACCATGCCCAGCTAATTTTTTTGTATTTTTAGTAGAGACGGGGTTTCACCATGTTGACCAGGATGGTCTCGATCTCTTGACCTCGTGATCCACCCGCCTCGGCCTCCCAAAGTGCTGGGATTACAGGCTTGAGCCATCGCACCCGGCCGACATTGTTAATGTTATGTTTTGAGGTGTAGATTTTTTTCCAATCCTTCAAATATTTATTAGGCTTTATTCTGGGATGTAACTAAGTTACTTGGAAACAAATTAATCCCTTTGACTTGCTTTTAATCTTTGTTAGGGAAGACCAGATCAGTTTTTAGTATAGAATTAATTTAGCCTCATTGCTAAGGTGGTAACTTTTGAGTACTCTATTTTGTACCCCATGTATTGTGAGGTATTTTACTCTTGCTGGTAGAAGCATAATATTCCCTGACCCTGAGTGAGTTCTGGAGATTTCTCTTTTCTGATGGTTCTCTCACTGTTCAGTGGTTTCCGAGTTAACATGTGTGCCGATTAATGTAGACTACAGATGCAAGGGGTCCCTCTGCATCTCTTTGTAACTTTCCTTCTGTGTGGCTGTCTCCTTTACAGCATTCTGCCCAGAAATTCTAGCTGCTTGGCCTCCCAGAGCTCGAAACATTGTGTCCTTTAATTGCTAGGCTCTGTTTGTTTCCTCCCTCCTTTAATGTAGCCTGGAAACACCCCAGACAGTGAGCTAGGGCATCATAGGACTCATCTTTTTGTTTTCCTTCTCTCTTTTTTTTTGAGATGGAATCTTGCTCTGTTGCCAGGCTGGAGTGCAGTGGTACAGTCTAGGCTCACTGCAACCTTCACCTTCCGGGTTGAAGGGATTCTCCTGTTTCAGTCTCCTGAGTAGCTGGGACTACAGACACACACCACCATGCCCAGCTAATTTTTATATTTTCAGTAGAGACGGGGTTTCATCATATTGGCCAGGCAGGTCTCAAACAGGGTTTCACTATGTTGGTCAGGATGGTCTCAATCTCTTGACCTTGTGATCCACCTGCCTCGGCCTCTGGAAGTGCTGGGATTACAGATGTGAGCCACCGTGCTTGGCTGGTTTCCCTTCTCTTAAGAATCACTGACATTGCCTATTTCTCAATGTCTGACAAGCAATGTTTCATACGTTTTATTTAGAGTTTTAGATTTAAAGGTGGGAGTGTAAATGTAGTCCCTGTTAAGTCTATCATGGCAAGAAGCGGAAGTTCACATCGGGCTTTAGGAACCACAGCCCCACTTCTCACCAGCTGTGTGGCCTAGGCAAGTTATATAACCTCCCAACCCTCAATTCCTTCAGTGGTAAAGTGTAACATTACAGTAATACCTATTTATAGTAGGGTTGTGAGAACTGAGTAAAATAATCCATGTGATATACTTAGTCTGTTGCTTGGCACACAGCAAGTAGTTATAAAATTCTAGCAATGATGATGATATTGGTGCTTAGAAAACATCTTTCATACTGAACTCAAAGCCACAAGTTTCTCTATGCAATAAGTTTTATGTCTATAAAGTGTCCAGAACTGGATGTGGAGCTGTGCACCTGTTATCTTAGTGCTTTGGGAGGCTGAGGTGGGAGGATTACTTGAGGCCAGGAGGTTGAGGCTACAGTGAGCCGTGATCACACCAGTTACTGCAGGCTGGGTGATAGAGTGAGACCCTATCTCAAAAAAAAAAGAGAAAGATATTAAGACCAGCTCAGTCATAGAGACACTCACCCAGGTGGTGCCGAAGAAATTAAGAAGCAGACACCCAGGTAGAACAGCAAAGTGGGACTATCGGGGGGCCAGCAGCCTTCAGAGCAGAGAGCCTCAGGGGGCTAACAGCATTCTGGGCTGAGGGCCTTGAACAGACTCTGACCCACGTAGTTATTCTCTCTGAACAGGTGATTACTATTAACAAACAGGTGTTCTGTGTTTTTTCATAGAACCAAGATAAACTAGGCAGGCAGCTGGTGCCTGCTTACCACTGATCAAGGACAAACTAGAAAGTATTCTCCAAGAGGGAGTCACAGGGGCAGGGTCACATATCTCGTGCTTAAAGAATTGTTTTAACCGGTGTATGATATACGTATACTGTTTTACTACTTTAGAATGCCCCAAGAAGTTTTCCACTTGGCGGGGCCGGCCAGGTTTTTCTTGCCACTGTTCTGAGCAAACAATAGTCCATCATACACTCAGCAGAAAGAAATATTTTGTATTTTATAAAAGGAGATTTCAATTCCCAGTAACAGTTCCCACATGGAGTAAATTTAACCTCATGAAAAACTCACGAGACTGTCCCTATTTTCACCTTTTCTCTGCCGACTAGTCACCACGTTGCACACAGACTCGTGTTTGGGAATCACCACGCCATGTGCTTCTTTTAGCTGCTGGTCCATCTGCCCTGGAGTACCTGCGCCTCCAGTGTCTGGCCCAGGGCTTGCCGTACGCCTTAGTTTGAATCCTCCTGTTGTGCCCTCCCAGGGGCCTCTGCTGCTATGCTGGCAATACCCATTGGAACAGTAACAATTGCTCAATGCCTGTTTTACCCACTACTGCGTGAGGAGTAACTTAATCACTGTCACATATAGAGTAGCTTCCAGCTACCTTTAAGTATTTATCAAATCGCTTTCATTTGAATTCTGGGTTGACTTTCCTTTGGAAGTGTTCTCTTACTAAATGCCGGCTGGGTCAGGTGACTGTGGCCTTCTTAGTCTGTTACATAATTTCTCCCTCCTCTGAATTCAGGGACCAGAGGCTTCTCAAATTGCTTCCTGGTGCATCCCCATGGCGAAGGAAAATGACAGAGGACTCTGGAGGTCCAGGAATATAGATCTACGCTGCCCACACATACAGGAAATTTATTTGAAGTCTCATGATTTAGCTGAAAACTGGTATGATTGTTTGATTCTACTCTAATTATCCACTTAGAAAACCTCTTTTTTAGTTACTCACCATAGAGTAAAATGAAGGGTCTACATGTCCTGCTGGCGTGTGTTGACGTCTAATTCTCCTTGACACCAGTGCTCTATGCCACAAGACTCAAGTTTCCGAAAGTCTATGTTCTGCTCATTTGGTCTTACCACCCTTGAGAGAGAAGATAAATAGGCCTGGCAAGTTTTGTTGCAAAGATAAAGATGGGTGGCCAGGTGCAAGTAAGTATAATATTCAAGCCTGGTTGGGTCCCTCTGGTCACCTAGACACTTGCTAATCGAAGCGTAACCTGAAGGTCACTTGGAAGACTGTTAGGTAAGCAGAATCTAAGACCCATCCCAACCTGCTGAATCGGAATCTGCATTTTAATAAGATCTATAGGATAATAAGAAGCACATTAAAGTTGGAGAAGCACTGTCCCAGAGAAATAGATCTCTACAGAATAGAAGCTTTAAAAAAAATAACAACAATATGACAGGATGCTCAACATCACTGATCATTAGCGTAATGCAAGTCAACACATTAGGGAAATGCAACAACTGCAATGATCAGTTACACGTCACTCCATTAGGATGGCTATTAGAAACAAAACAGCGGAAAATAACAAGTATTGACCAGGAAATGAGGAAATCGGAGGCTCTGGGAGCATTGCTGGTAGGAATATAAAATGGCGGAGCCACTGTGGAAAACAGTTCAGTTCCTCAAAAAATTAAACAGAGAATTATACTATGATCAAGCAACTCCACTTCTGGCTATAGAACCAAAAGAATTGAAAGCAGAGATCAACTAGATGTTTGCGTTCCTACGTCACATAGATAAAAAATGGAAACAACCAAAATATTCACAGATAGATGAATGGATAAACAGAATGTGGCATACACACATGGACTATTATTCAGCCTTAGAAAGGAATGAACTTCTGATATATGCCATGACATGGATGAACATTTAAGAAATTATGCTAAGTGAAATGAGAAATAATCCAGACAGAAAAGGCCCAGTGTTTTACGATTCTATGTAGATGAGGTACCCAGAATGGTCAAAATCATAGAGACAGAAAGGAGAATAGTAGTTACTAGGGACAGAAGGGAAGGGAGAGCAGGGATTTATGACTTAATGGTTTTAGAGTACCTGTTTGTGATAAGAAGGTTCTAGAGAGGAATGGTAATGATGGTTGCACAAGGGGATGAATGTGCTTAATGCCACGGGAAATGTACACTTAAAAATGTTTTAAATGGCTGGTTTTATGTTGTGTATAATTTACCGCAAGAAAAAGTAATAACAGTCATAAAGGTTTATTTTAGAAAATTTGGAAACTACAGGGCAGGGGGCATAGTGAAGAAAATATTCAACACTTAAAAGGTTAATCTCTAGAAATAAAAACTTTAAGAGTTTAATATATATTTATCTTGTCCTTTTTATGCACGTGTACAAGTTTCTAATTACTGTGGAATGTGTAGTTTTGTATGTTTGTAATCAAGGATAGGAATGAACACCCTCACTGAGCATTCTGTGTGTCTCTTTCACTAACTCAGTTTTTTTCGTCCTCAGAAAAGCATTGTGAAATAAATTTTGTAGCTTCATTTTCCTGAAGAAAATCTTAGAAAACATGATCAGGTTTGTAGGGGAGAAGAAATATTTTCTCACACATCCAGAGTTTATAGCTGGGGTATCTATAATAAAGCGTTAATCAGTGAAAAGCATACAAATTTATTTAATACAAGTTTTTTTTTTTTTTTTTTTTTTTTTTTTTGAGACGGAGTTTCGCTCTTGTTGCCCAGGCTAGAGTGCAATGGCGCGATCTCGGCTCACCGCAACCTCCGCCTCCTGGGTTCAGGCAATTCTCCTGCCTCGGCCTCCTGAGTAGCTGGGATTACAGGCACACACCACCATGCCCAGCTAATTTTTTGTATTTTTAGTAGAGACGGGGTTTCACCATGTTGACCAGGATGGTCTCGATATCTCGACCTCGTGATCCACCCGCCTCAGCCTCCCAAAGTGCTGGGATTACAGGCTTGAGCCACCGCGCCCGGCCCTTAATACAAGTTTTATGTGACACAGGAACTTTCAGAAATGAAAACCCAAAGACACAAGGAAACAGATTTTGATGCTAAGTTTGATGAAGAAGCAGACAGTTGTGAAGTATTGGACAAAGGGGGTACGCTGTGATGGTAACAAACTGGGGGAATACAACGAAGTCTGTTTGCTGTGATTCCTCTCTATGTCTTCAGAGACAGGGTTGCTCCTTTTATCTGGGCATGAGGAGGATACTTCTGGAATGCGGGTCTTATCACCTGTTTTGGAGAAAGGTGAGGGGAAAATGAGAGACTTTCCTCTTCTGCTGTTTTCTCAAATACCAAGCTGCCATACTTTGTTTGGGGTAGTGTGTCCTAAACCCATCAGGATCATATAAATGGCAAAGAACGGATTTAAAGCACATCTGGGTGTTCAAAAACACCATATTCTCCCCAGGATCCTACACTGCCTACAGCATTGGGAGGCAGAGTTCAGAAACCTAGTTTACACTCATTTTACAAAGCAATAAATTGAGGATCAGAGAAATTAATGTGACTTGCCACATGTTACAAGCCTTGTATCGCACATTTCCGTTAGTATCTGATCAGGCATTAGGTGTGGTTTCTGAGGCAGCACTGGATCCTCCAGAGGGTGGCTTGGTGTTGACCTGGGTCACCTGAAGGTCTCCATTGGAGCGCTGTACATGGGATGGAGTCAGAGGTCCCTTGGACTCCTAGTTTATTCCCCGGGCTTGAGGCAAATCAGAGTCTCCTTGGCACAATAGTGCTGGGGACCTGGTTGCTGCCAGGTGGAATGTTCTGTTTGTTTTGGTCCAGAATCAGCCTGAGGGCGAATCCTTCCTGGAGAAGATGAAGGTGTAGATGGGGAGTGGCCAGGCACACCATGTGGCAATCCTGCCAGCTAGTGGCCACATAAGGAATGGGCCTAAACCCACCCAGGATGCTGCAGGCTGGGGACGAAAATACTCAGGTTGACTTGGAGTCAGCGGGCGTGGGCTTCCTCACCTTGCTCTAGGTCCCTCTGGTCACCTAGGGGAGGGGCTCGGGGAGACCTGAAGAGATGAAATGATGTGTTCTAGGTATTTTCAAAGTCAGAATTAGAATCTGGTCTCTTAACATCCCAATTCCTTTTAGTCATTTATTAGGAATGTTAAGGAGGCTGGGTGCAGTGGCTCACGCCTGTAATCCCACTTTGGGAGGCTGAGGCATTAGATCACCTGAGGTCAGGAATTCAAGACCAGACTGGCCAACAAGGTAAAATCCCCTCTCTACTAAAAATACAAAAATTAGCCGGGTGTGGTAGTGGGTGCCTGTAATCCCAACTACTTGGGAGGCCGAGGCAGGAGAATCATTTGAATCTGGGAGGTAGAGGTTGCAGTGAGCCGAGATCACGCCCCTGTACTCCAGCCTGAGTGACAGAGCAAGACTCCATCCAAAAAAAAAAAAAAAAAAGAAAAAAAAAGAACAATCATAAATAAGCTATCATGCGCCAAGTTATTTCTATTTCTCACAGCAATTCTCCAGTGAAGATATTTTCTTATAAGTATTTTAGATTACTTTTTCCATGTTGCACACCTCTTTGTTAATGACGTTGGAATCCACCAACAATAAGTAGAGTTCACTGAAACTGAAGTATCAAGTCCTCAGAATATCCTGGTAGATATAAACTATTTTAGTCCCTGTCAAAGAGTCTTCCAAACTAGATAGACAACACGTGTTTTTTGATAAATACACAGAAGAAACAAGATCATTTTGACCATAGCTAAAATCAGCTTAAGTTAAAATATTAAGGCCATGCTCGATAGTTCATGCCTGTAATCCCAGTACTTTGGGAGGCAGAGGCAGGCAGATCACCTGAGATAAGGAGTTTGAGATCAGCTTGGCCAACGTGGTGAAACCCTGTCTCTACTAAAAATACAAAAATTAGCTAGGCATGGTGGTGGGTGCCTATAATCCCAGCTACTAGGGAGGCTGAGACAGGGGAATGACTTGAACCTGGGAGGCAGAGGTTGCAGTGAGCTGAGATTGTGCTACTGCACTCCAGCCTGGCTGACACAGCAAGACTTCATCTAAAAAATACAAATTAAAAAATTAAAATCCATCATGGAAGAAGTAGCATTGATAGACATTGAAGGACTATTAGGATTTCAAAAGATGAGTGATCTTACAATAAAAAGCACCCAGGAAGGGTAAGCTGCATGAAAAAAAGTGTGAGAGCAATTGGGGAAACAGAATAATCCATATTGGCCACATATTGTAACGCTGGGAGCAAGGCAAAGAGAATAAGACCTCTAGAAAGTCGACTCCATTTAGCAGTAAGGAATGACTGGTAGTCCAAAAAGCCCTGATTCAAATGAGTGACGAGTAATGTTCCCAGGAGTACTTCCTCATTCCATGGGTTGTTAACAGGTATTCGGCAGAAAAATGATTACGTGATTAAATATGCTGGGAAAAAGATTTAATTAAATTAAAGTAGTTTATTATTTTACTTTTCTGGACTTTTAGTTTGCAGATGTGCATTGCACTGTGGAAAAAATTTTTGAACAGCAGTTGATGTTTTAAGGAACCAGTGTTTTATAAAATGGAATTTTGGAAATATTCCACTAAAAATTTTGCTCTTACTTGGGTTTTACATTTTCCTGATGAAGGAGATCTGAATATACTTAAAGGTAGAAAAGAAGGATTCAGAAAAAAAGGAGTGTGAATATCAAGAAGAAAGGAAACACAATAATTCCTATAAGGATCAAATTTCATTATGTAAAGCGTTGTTTTTCTAAAAGATAAAATGTATGGAAAAAAGCTTATTAGGAATTTTCTAAAAGCCGCATTTAGAATATGCTACTTTCCATGTAAGGCAGAAGAGAAAATGAAATATGCATATATTTGCCTATATTTACAAGAAGAAACAAAACATATAAATCAGAAAACAATAAACTTGGTTATGTACAAGGGATTGTTGGGGGTGGAGACGAATGGGGTAGAGGGAATATAGGGGGATGTGACACTTTTTGCATATAATTTTTTGTATCATTTTGACTTTTGAAAGTGTTTAATTTAGTTATTTTAAAATGTTTATTTATTTATTTTTTAGACAGAGTCAGTGGTGCCATCTCAGCTCACTGCAACCTCTGCCTTCCAGGTTCAAGCAATTCTGCCTCAGCCTCCTGAGTAGCTGGGACTACAGGCACCCACCACCACACCTGGCTAATTTTTGTATTTTGAATAGAGATGGGATTTTACCATGTTGGCCAGGCTGGTCTTGAACTCCTGACCTCAAGTGATCCACCCACCTTGGCCTCCCAAAGTGTTGGGATTACAGGCGTGAATCACCATGCTTGGCCCTGTTTTTAATATTCCAGGAAAAGTTACAAGTATTTCAAAATGAATCAGCTTGAAAAACAATTAAAAATCCCAGTTCTTGCAGGGCGCGGTGGCTCAAGCCTGTAATCCCAGCACTTTGGGAGGCCGAGGCGGGTGGATCACGAGGTCAAGAGATCAAGACCATCCTGGTCAACTTGGTCAAACCCCGTCTCTACTAAAAATACAAAAAATTAGCTTGGCATGGTGGCACGTGCCTGTAATCCCAGCTACTCAGGAGGCTGAGGCAGGAGAATCGCCTGAGCCCAGGAGGCGGAAGTTGCGGTGAGCCGAGATCGCGCCATTGCACTCCAGCCTGGGTAACAAGAGCAAAACTCCGTCTCAAAAAAAAAAAAAAAAAGAAAAAAAAAATCCCGATTCTTTAAAACTAACAACACTGTTTTATTCAGCCAATTACAATATGTCATTGATTTGGCAAAGGTAAACAAGATTAACTTAGAGATAAATAAGAAATCTAATTTTTAAGGTGACTAGCAGGTCTGAAGGAACGTATTTTCAAGTAAGAAATACGTAAGAAACCTACAACTAGTTGTCTTGTTAAATGAGAACTGATAATTAATATTTAGAGTCAAAGCACAAACATCCTCAACTGCTGTTTCCAAGGCATGATATCTTTGGCAAGGCGTTCGTTTCCCTCTTAACTGTGCATTATATATTCGGAGCATTCCTTATTTTATTAAACACCTTTTGTGTGCTGCTCACTTATCTTTGAGGTCTTTGGCCTCTTGTTCCAGCGCCAGCTGTGGAGTAATGCGCTGTGGATGAACTGGGACCAGTTCCGCAGGAGAATAACCCGACATCTCTTTGCTTTATGTCCTCTCTGCATACCTTTCACCTTCTGTTCTGTGGAGACTGAGGCATGAGACCCCAAGGACGTGCTTAGTGTCAACATATATGCAACTTAATCAAATGAGAGAAATTTATACCTCACTGGATGAAGATTGATCCAGTCTGGATGGATTGTTCTATGAAGCAGTTTTTTTCTTTTCTTCTTTCTTTCTTTCTTTCTTTCTTTCTTTCTTTCTTTCTTTCTTTCTTTCTTTCTTTCTTTTTTCTTTCTTTCCTTTCTTTCTCTCTTTTTCTCTTTCTTTCTCTCTTTCTCTCTTTCTTTCTTTTTTTGACAAAGTCTCACTCTGTTGCCCAGGCTGGAGTGCAGTGGCGTGATCTCAGCTCACTGCAACCACCGCCTCCCCAGACTCAAGCAATTCTCATGCCTCAGCCTCCCGTGTAGCTAGGATTACAGGCGTCTGCCACCACGCTCAGCTAATTTTTGTAGTTTTAGTAGAGACGGAATTTCACCATATTGTTCAGGCTGGTCTCAAACTCCTGACCTCAGGTGATCCAACTGCCTCAGCCTCCCAAAGTGCTGGGGTTACAGGCGTGAGCCACCGTGCCCGGCCTATGAAGCAGTTTTCTACATGGCCTCTTGGTAAAAGGCACTATAAGATCAAGGACTCAGTAGTTTTTAATACCAAGAGATGAGCTGCTCAGTAATACATATTCTTGTATGGGCTCTGATTTTTTCCCTGCCTCACTCTCCTTTTCCCTTACTCTCGCTTCCTGGGATTGCATCCTATAATAAAGTAGTAGCACATAAACTTTATCTAAGGCTTTGCTTTCTGGAGAATCCAGCTTAAGACAGTTAGTTGTTCCATGATTGTTGAAAGGTATGGGAAAATCAAAGAGACTTGGTTTGTATTTTTATTTTGAGGCTTAGCACCCCCTAGTGGAATATACTTTTAACTTTCATTCATCCCGAGAGCCCCCAAAAGGTTTCTTAAGTACTTAACATTAAGCATTCTCAGGCAGAAATAGGTCTGGCTAAAACACCAGACATAAGAAGGCTGCATATCTGCTTCAGTTTACTCTAGATGCCAGAGTCTTTACATATCCCTATTAGTATCCGGAGGAGTCCATAAAAAAATGGAAAAACTAAGACTAACGCAGTCCACATCATGTAATGTGAATGAAATACAAATTTAAAAAATCAACTCTTTGATTGTTTTACAGAAATTCATCTGTTTGACTTTGCAGAGAACCTTCATGAGAAAACAGATTTTCCTGAATGTGTGTGATGTTGCGTTTGCCCCATGCAGTCTGCGTTTCTGTATCAAGCCAGTTGTTACTGATAGCCCATAGTCTTGACCTTGCCCATGCTCGGGGCTGATTTCAAGTACACCATCTTTATCAACGAGGATTTCATTTCCTTAAACGTCCACCACATTGAACCTGTTGTTAATCTCAGAAATCATGTTCACCTGTAGGAGATCATTATATTTTGTTTTTGCTGCCTAATATCCCTGTATCCTTTTTGTGGAAGTGGTATCTGATTCTATGTTGGGATATGTAATCCTCCCCCACTTTCATCCGTAAACTTCTTTTTGAAAATGCCTTAAGTTCAGAGTCCAGGGTCTAATTAGCACATTTCGTCACCACAGTGAATAGTTCAGGGTTGAGCCTATACCCAAATTGAGACCATAAATGCTGAGGAGATTTGATTTTGCATTTTGTGTTTGTCATTTTGAGAGGAGACTTTCCTCTTTCACTGAACTAGTTCTTGTGATGATGTGAGCCTGGTGCCACCAGGAGCCACCTTACAAAATCTGAGAATGTAACCAATACAGAAGAAATAGAACTAAGGAATGGTTCCTGGAGACATCATTTTATTCTGGAATGAGGCCACTGCTTCAGCCCTCCGTGTATATTTTACAATTAGATTAGCCGGTAACTTCCCTTCTTTGTTTAAGCTAGATTGAGTTGGGCTTCTTAATCACTTGCAACTAAAAGATTCCTAACTGGTAAACTGTTTCATTCTGAACTTATATCCTTGTTCCAACTTGATTCTCTCTTGGTATTTATTATTTTAGTGATTGCGATCATCATTCTTCCAGTTGTGCCAACAAGAAACTTAGGAGTTATCTTGACCCCTTAACTTTTCAGTTTCCATATCTAATTCACCACTGAATTTTGGATATTTTGGATATTTTTCCATTTAATCATGTTTTGAATTGATCTACTTTTTATTCCATTTCCACATTCTAGTACAAGGTAGCCACATCTCTCACCTGAGCTGCTGCTACTACTAAAAATGATATTACACCTAAACTTCTCTGACCTTACCCTCATCCATTCTCCCATCTGTTCTCCATTCTTCATCCAGAGAGATTTTTTTTCTTTTCTTTTTTCTTTTTCTTTTTTTTTTGAGACGGAGTTTCGCTCTTGTTACCCAGGCTGGAGTGCAATGGTGCGATCTCGGCTCACCGCAACCTCCGCCTCCTGGGTTCAAACAATTCTCCTGCCTCAGCCTCCTGAGTAGCTGGGATTACAGGCACGTGCCACCATGCCCAGCTAATTTTTTGTATTTTTAGTAGAGATGGGGTTTGGCCATGTTGACCAGGATGGACTTGACCTCATGATCCACCTGCCTCGGCCTCCCAAAGTGCTGGGATCACAGGCTTGAGCCACCGCGCCCGGCCGAGATTTTTTTCAAAGTACAAATCTGATCATATCATCTCTTTATCCCAGTCCTCCTATTAAAATCCCAAGTTAGTCTTAGAATAATGAAAACTCATGAGAAAGTTTGACTCTCATTCATCTCCTTCATCTCAGTGACACCGAAGTCTACACTTCTGGCCCAGTCACTGAGTGCCAATGCATAAGTTGATTCTTCTGCCTGGAATGGTCTTTTCTTCCCTTTTCAGATATCAACTCTGGGCTATTTTTTTTTTCAAATAAACCTCCTCTGGCCTCCATGATTAGGTCAAATAATAGTATTCCAGACTTCATATCACTGTGTGCTTGGTTTGGGATCTATCACAAATAAGGGATGATATCTCTTTCTTGACTACATGTTTATTCTTTAAACATGAATGAGATGGTAAGACAGAAACCGGTCAAAAGAATTCACAAACCAATTTTTATTCCAATTATTAAAAGCAATGTCCAAATTATAATTTATCTGCATTGCTGTCTGTCTAAAGGAGGTCTTGATTCCCAGCAGGTGTTGATGGGAGAAAGTGAATGTGAAAATCTATTGACGTAGGATAGGGGAACCAGGTATTCTATTACTTTCTATGTCTTGCTGAATGGGAAATAGGTTGTAACTAATCTTATTATTAACTCTGGTTTGGAGAAAAGTCTTTATAATTTCACTCTTACATCAAAGTTTGAAGCCTGTGTCACCATCCCTGGATAAACTGAACAGATCTTGTGACAGCTATTGGTGCATGCTGCTCTTATTTTCCCTGAAGTGGGAACATACTGCAAAGAGAACGGTCAGCTGACCAGATGCTGCACCTTTGGAATGCACTGAAGTGAGCGTGATGAGGCTACATGGTCACTGGGCTGCTCTCACACAATAACTGAGCATGGCAGGGGTACTAGAGCTTAGCTATTCCTGTCCAACATGGGATTCTTCTAATGGACAAACTGCTCTGGGGCACCTTGTTGACCTGGTCAAAACTCTCAGATCTGTACTGCAGTCTGGAGCTCTGCCTTACCACTTTTCTTCCCTTCCTCTTTCCTTTCACAGGTGTCAGATGAGCATCATGGTCTGAAGCCTCTTGCCTCCTACTCCTGTTCCTTCTCCTTTATTATTCATAGTCATTTTCCCCAACTAATCATTTGCATGTCTAGTTCTGCCTTGGCATCTGCTTCCAGGAGGATCTGAATTGACACTCGCATTCACTTGGGAGCTACTTATGGAAGAAAGGGGTGTGGACTGTTATCCTCTCTCTTTTCACTGTACCTGAAGGGAGAAAAGTAGATGTAGTGTTAGGGAAGCAGGCTTCTTTTGGCTACCTGTGTATTGGTGATGGCTAGTTTGCTGCATACTCCAAAGTTGATCATCACCATTGATCAATTTCACCCATATCTCCTGATGAGGGGGACCTATAGATTTGGATGGTGATGGACATGGCCCTGAGCCACTGTCTAGGCATCTGTGGTTTCTGTGAAGTTTTTCAATACATCTTCCATTTGAAGCCATCTTACTTACAACTCACATGCATGTGCCTCTGATGCATGTGGTCCGTTTGGCACAAGCCTTCACTTCCATCCCTACTCATCTTTTGATGCCCCTATTGTGATCCAATTGTTCATACCTCTCAGGAGACGTGGTGTGTATGTGGTGAGAATAACTTTGGGGCTAAGTCTTGCTCCCTTCTGCCAAAACCCATTCCTTCCTTCCAAAATGCCCTTCCCCAAGTTTTGTTAGCAAACCTCAAGGCTAAGCAGACTAGAACTTGGTAAGCAAGATGCCAAGTTCTGTTCCTGGGGTACCACTGTAACACTGTAGTATGGCTGTCTAAAAGAGCCTCCAAAACCAGGAGTCAAGGTTCATGCCACAAACTCTTAACATCCAGGAACTTGAATCTGGCACCCAAAAGTCTCTTCCTATTCTTCAACTCATCTTAATTTTACCTTTCACCTAGCAAAAGAACAGAGGTTGGGAAGACAAATTGTTTTTAGTTTATTCTGATTTTTTTTTTTTTGAGATGGAGTCTTGCTCTGTTGCCCAGGCTGGAGTGCATTGGCGTGATCTTGGCTGACTTCAACCTCCACCTCCCGATTCAAGCAATCCTCCTGCCTCAGCCTCCCAAGTAGCTGGGATTACAGACATGCACCACCACGCCCAGCTATCTTTTTTTTTTTTTTTTTTTTTTTTTTTGCATTTTAGTAGGGACACGCCCAGCTATCTTTTTTTTTTTTTTTTTTTTTTTTTTTTTGCATTTTAGTAGGGACAGGTTTTCACCATATTGGCCAGGCTGGTCTTGAACTCCTGAGCTTCTGATTTGCCTGCCTTGGCCTCCGAAGTGCTCGGATTACAGGTGAGAGCCACCTCGCCTGGCCAGTTTACTCTGATTTTTTTCTTTGGTCCCACTCTGGTAAGTTCTTTATTGAACTTGGTCTAGGACATTTTGGAGTGAGTATGGGGGTAGTGAGGAAAGCAAATTGACATTTTCAGTGTCTGTCGCTGTTCAGCTGTATACCATGCAAATATGTCTAGTGCCTACCTTGTTAAGTTACAAGTCTTTAGTAAACACATGTAGAGTGTTTAGAAGAGTGCCTGGACACAGTGAACAATCAGTAATATTAGCTATTGTTTTACACTGATGAAAAATTTAGCCAAAGCCAGAAACAAATTTTATTATCTAAAAATCTTATAATGTATATTTCCTAATTCTCCCAGCAAAAGTGAGAATTTATAAAGTACCTATCTTGTTAAAAGTGGCAAAGGAAAGTAGTATATTGTATTTGTAATTTAAAAAATGATGGAATTTTGACTTACCGGGGAATCCGCAGGCCCAGAATTTAAAGGAAGGGGTCCTTTGGTAAACTTCCTTGAATGTCATCTGCTTTCTAATGCTACGTTTCCTTCTTGAATTTTTCCTCAGCCTGTGCTTTGGGGCATCTCTAGTTCAGGAGTAAGTGACTTTCACTATGTGAAAATAATGATGTTTTCATCACATGTAGTGCCCCCAGAGTCACTTCACTCTGTCTGTTATGATCTGCCTCCTCATGTGGATGTCGTATGAATTGGGCAGCTGCGGCTTCCCTGGGTCAGATTTCCCAGACCTTTACATTACCACTATGTCCGAATACTATGCCACATTCTTTCTCAATTATTATTATAGTGTGTGTTTAAAAATGAGTGATTATTAAAATATTATTATTATTATTATTATTATTATTATTTTTTTTTTGAGACAGAGTTTCGCTCTTGTTACCCAGGCTGGAGTGCAATGGCGTGACCTCGGCTCACCGCAACCTCCACCTCCTGGGTTCAAACAATTCTCCTGCCTCAGCCTCCTGAGTAGCTGGGATTACAGGCGCACGCCACCATGTCCAGCTAATTTTTTGTATTTTTAGTAGAGATGGGGTTTCACCATGTTGACCAGGTTGGTCTCGATCTCTTGACCTCGTGATCCATCCTTCTCGGCCTCCCAAAGTGCTGGGATTATAGGCGTGAGCCACCGCACCCAGCCTTAAAATACTATTTTAGAACAGGTCCTTTTCTCGAATACTGCCAGCATTTGTACTCCTAGATAATATTTCGCAGCAGGGGTTAGCAAACTCAGCGTATTTTTGTAAGTGAAGTTTCTTTGGGACATAGCTATGCTCGTTTATTTTTTCTATACATATGGCTGCTTTTGCACTACAATGGCAGGGTTCAGTTGGAATACAGATCCTAGGGTCCTAGGGTCCGCAAGTCTAAGACCTTTACTATCTGATCCTTTGTGGAAAAAACTTGCTGACTTCTGTTCTATAAGAAGATTAATTCTGCAGAAGAATGTCTGCACCCAGAAGACACAGGGTGGGGTTCTCTGACCTTTGCTTAGAGGCAAATAGTTGGCCACTTCTGAAGAGGGAAGCGGATTTATTAGTTTTCCAGATGACTCCAGCTGGGTTATATGAGCAGGTCGAATGAACAAAAATCGGCACTGCTGAACACAAATGACGTACCATTCACCGTCCGTTGCCTTATTTCAAGTTCGTCGTTAGACTTGTGGCCTTTAGGACCCAGCTCCCTCCGCTTTTTTTTTTTGGAGTTATATTAATATGGCACTCTCAGTTTGAATGGGAAGGAGAGAAGGATGATCAGATTTTCCCTTTCATCTGTATTTTGCCTGAAGTTGAGCCTTTCCTCTCAGCTTTGGGACTCAACAATTATCCATGCTTTTTTAATATTAATATTCTGCCTAGCAGGGGGCAGCTTTTGAAGTCCACCTAAATTTTGCGGTTGATATAGTTCATGTTTGCTTCAGGTGTTTTTTTAAACCAATTGATTGAGAGTGGCAGACTTTCTCACTGTCTCCTTCATGTGTCTTCACCTCTATTTTCATATTTTCCTTTTTATCTATCTGGCAGTGCTTTGTAATTTTTTTTTTAAATCTCCATTTTCCAGTTCACTAAATCTCTCCACTGCTGAGTCTAATTTGTTTTTTAATTGTGATTTTTTTCATTCCTAGAACCTCTATTTGGCTCAGTTTTATGTCTGGCTGGCCAATTCTAACAGTCTTTTATGCCAGTGTCTTATTTTTCAATACTCTTCAATTTAAAAAATATACTAGACACACCCATCCGTTATTTTTGGTCTGATTATTACCAAATCTATTCTCTACTGTCTTACTCTGATGTTTGTTCTGCCTGCCAACTCTTACTTATTGCAGTTTGTTTCTGTCTCTGATAATTTGTTTTATATTGTGATCTTAGAACGTTGTGTCTGAGAATTCTTTAAGTCTGTGCTTAAAGTGATTTCTAGAGCATATTTGATTCTTTTCTGCCCCATTTCTTGGAATACTACCAACTAGGAATCAGTCAAATTACATTTGAGTTGGGGTTTTCAATTAAAATGGCAGTTAGGATTTTGGCCCTCAAACTCTAAGAATGTAGGTTTGTCGGAAGAATTTTCAAGGAAACCATTTATTCTTATTTTTTCTTTTCTTTTCTTTTCTTTTTTTCACACAAAGACGAGAGGCAAGTATCTCCATGACCCTTTCTATAGAGAGGTTGTTTCCAGTTTACTCCTGGGGCTATTACCCTTTGGTGGTTCTGACTTTGAGTGGACTTCCCACTCTGCTTTGGCTTTGGCTTTTGTCTCCTGTTTGCTGTCAGTGACCCCCACAACCCTTTCTTTTGAGATGGAGTCTCACTCTGTTGCCCAGGCTGGAGTGCAATGGTGTGATCTCAGCTCTCTGTAACCTCTGCTTCTCGGGTTAAAGCGATTCTCCTGCCTCAGCCTCCCGAATAGCTGGGATTACTTGGGCGTGCCACCACATCCAGCTAATTTTTGTGTTTTGGGTAGACATGGGGTTTTTAACCATGTTGCCCAGGCTGGTCTTGAACCTCTGAGCTCGTGATCCACCTGCCTCAGCCTCCCAAAGTGCTGGAATTATAGACATGAGCCACTGTGCCAGGCCAGTGGTGCCTTAATACCCAAATTTTAGACCAGGAGGAACGAGGAATTAACAAGTGCCTCCAAAAAAAGAAAAAAAGGTGGGCTTGGGACTAACTTATTTTTGTGTATCATTGGACTCCCCTGAATAATAATTATCTCCTTTTCCATAAAAAAATAAGTTAGTCATACATAAAAAAATTTATTGCTTTAAAAAATTTTTCATAACCATTAAGAGGTTTCACTTAATGTTTGTGTAGACTTATCAAGAAAGAAAAAAAAAGGAATTTAAAAAAGGAAAAAAAAATCATTGTTTTCTCAATTCCAAGGGAAACAAAAAAGAAATATGTAGTCATATCATCAGAAAAGTCCATTCATCTAAAACTTTTTGTCTACTCTTCCATAAACATCTCTCGCCCTTCTTTCTCCACATCTCTTGCATCTTTCCTTTATTCCTCTTTTTTCCATTCTCATCCTCATTCAAGTCCTCTACATCTTAGATGTGTACTATTGCAAAAGCCTCCAGTGCAAATCCTTCCCTCAGCTGTGTTCATCATGCACCTGCTAGCCACATCTGGCTTCCCGTAAATCTGCTTAGACAAATGGAATGCAAATAGTCAGCAATGGCATATTTGTGTTGGTATTTTGGAAAAGATCTCAAAAAACTGATCAGCAATACAGGGAAGAGAAATTGTATCATTAGAGAAATTAAATGAATATATATATATTTTTAATATGTTATCTATCTATCTATCTATAGAGAGAGAGACAGAGAGACAGAGAGAGAGAGAGAGAGAGAGAGAGAGAGAGAGAGATGAGGTCTTGCTCTGTCACTTAGGCTGGAGTGCAGTGTCTTGATCTCAGCTCACTGCACCTCTGCCTCCTGGGTTGAAGTGATTCTCCTGACTCAGCCTCCCGAGTAGCTGGTATTACAGGCAGGCACCACCACGCCTGGCTAGTTTTGTATTTTTAGTAGACACCAAGTTTTGCCATGTTGGCTAGGCTGGTCATGAACTCCTGACCTCAGGTGATCTACCCACCTTGGCCTCCCAAAGTGCTGGGATTACAGGCATGAGCCACCATGCCCGGCCAGTCATATATATTTTATGCATATGACAATTAGATACATATATTAGACATATATATTTATATGCCATGTATATGCTATATATATATGACAATTAGATACGTACTGTTCCAAAGTAGGTCCATGATGCTGTCTCTGGGGTCGGAGAGAAAGGAGAGATCAAAGCTGCTTAGATAGAGAATGGGATTCTGCATGGCTTTACAGAGAAGATTGTCCCTTAGTCTTGAAGTAGCAGTTATCCACTTGAAAATAGGTCAAGAAAAGGTATTCAGAGAGTAGAAACACTGTAAAAAGACACCATTGGTTATGATTTGTTTGGCGACAAGAAAGTACTTGCGTAAGGCTACAGCTAAAAATTTAGAATGGTAGAAGATGTACTCACAATCTGGTTATCTATTCTGCAGAAATTTATAAAAATAGCACCTTGACAATGCTTTTCTATATTTTATTATACTTCTTCAACCCGAGAGATTGAACAAGAGGTAGTCTTATGCTCATGACATCGGAAGTTGCATTGTTATATTAATCACCTAGCCTAAGGTTTAAATCTTCACTACATCCAAATAGTTTTGAGTCTCTTCTTGAATACTTTCATGGGTAGATAGTGTGGGGGCAATTGTTAAGACCAGGATTCGGATTGCCTAGGTTCAAATTCCAGCTTTCCCTGAGTGCTGTGGCATGTCCTGTAGTTCCAGCTACTTGAGAGGCTAAGGTGAGAGTATCGCTTGAGGCTGGAAGTTCAAGGCTGCAATGTGCTATGATTGCAACTGTGAAGAGCCACTGTACTCTAGCTTAGGCAACATAGCGAGACCCCATCATCTCTATAAATAAATGGGAGAAAAATATCTCAGCTCTGCCTACTATGGTAGACCATGCCAGACCTGCTGCATTGAAGTCTCAAATAGGCAAACTAGCTAACCAAGAACCAAAATATAAAAATAATTAGATTAGGTAGCAATGGTTCAACCAGAAATTATGAATCTGGAGCCTTGATGTTAGGGTATAAATGATGTGATTCCTCCTAGCCTTAAAAGAAATAAAAGATAAGTCCAGTGTTATAAATTCTTCCACCTAGGAGATAAGTATATCCCATGAGCTGCTGAAACTGACCTACTTTAGATATGTTTCCTTGAGAAGAAAACTTGTCACTAGAGAAATTTCTTCCCATCTTGTTCTCATGCATATTTTTTTCATTGTTTACTAGTTGAAACAATTGTAAGACAACAGGAAAGTTAACCTTGGAATTATTAGCCTTGCCATCTGAACCTTGATCAGGCTTTAAATAGTTTAATCACCTACATTTGTAAAATACGATTGGTTTGAGGATTAAATGAGATGATTACAAAGCCTTAGACAATGGCCAGTTCAAAGAAAGGCTGAACTGAGGTTGGTATTATTATTTACTGCCTCATATAGTGACCCATTCCCATTCCATTTGTGCCACTTCTTTCTTATACAGAATAAGATCATCACACCCACTAAAACCTCTACTTTTTGGTTTTGGTTCTTCGTAGAATAAGCCACATTTCTTCATGGATTTTCTTCTCTTTTCATGTTTCCTTTTTATCATGCAACTTACGTGTCCAAATCCTTTTCCTTTACCTTCCATCTTCATTTGTGGCTTTCTGTCTTTCCATTTGATTCGATTAAAAGTCTTAGAGTCAAAATTTCTTGCTTTATTTTTTTCACATCCCAAATTCTATCTATCTATCATCTATCTATCTATCTATCTATCTATCCATCTTCTATCTAGTCTATCATCTATCTTTCCCTTCTACACCTTGACCCAAGCCACTGTAACATTTCTCTTGGCTTTATTACAATAGCCTCCTAATTGGTCTCCCTATTCATGTCCTTACCCCAGTTTAGTTTATGCTTAACACAGCAGTCAAAACAATCCGGTGAAATAAAAATTTCATTTAATCTTTCACTCCTTTGTTCAACCCATCAAATGACTTTCCATCTCACTCAGAGTAAATGACAAATTTTTTTTTAATAAGAGTTGTGAGGCTGGGAGCAGGGAGTCATACCTGTAATCCCAGCACTTGGGAGGCCGAGGCAGGTGGATCACTTGAGGTCAGGAGTCTGAGACCAGCCTAGTCAGCATGGTGAAATCCTGACTGTACTAAAAATACAAAAAGTAGCTGGCCATGGTGGCACATGCCTGTAATCCCAGCTACTTGGGAGGCTGAGGAATGAGAATTGCTTGATCCTGGGAAACAGAGGTTGCAGTGAACTGAGGTGGCACCACTGCACTCCAGCCTCGGTGACAGAATGAGATTGCGTCTGAAAAAAAAAAAAAAAAAAAAAAAAAAAAAAGAGTTGTGAAGCTCTGTATGAAGGTTTGAACTCTTAATAGTTCTGATTTTATTTTCTGCTACTCTTTTCCTTGCTCACTTTTGTACACATTGATCTTACTATTCCTGGAAGGCATCAGGCAAGCTCTTTTTTTTTTTTTGAGACAGAGTTTCGCTCTTGTTACCCAGGCTGGAGTGCAATGGCGCCATCTCGGCTCACCGCAACCTCCGCCTCCTGGGTTCAGGCAATTCTCCTGCCTCAGCCTCCTGAGTAGCTGGGATTACAGGCGTGTGCCACCATGCCCAGCTAATTTTTTGTATTTTTAGTAGAGATGGGGTTTCACCATGTTGACCAAGATGGTCTCGATCTCTTGACCTTGTGATCCACCCGCCTCGGCCTCCCAAAGTGCTGGGATTACAGGCTTGAGCCACCGCGCCCAGCTCCAGGCAAGCTCTTAATTTGTGTCCTTGCACTTGCCTTTTGTTTTGTTTGCTTACTTGCTCTCTTCCTTCAGGTCTTTGTTTAAAAGCTACCTTCTACTGTAGTCTTTAAAAAAAAATTACAAATACTTTTAATAAACATTTTCTTATTCATTTTAAAATTCAAATTACTATATAATATGCTATATATTTTACTAGCAATTCTTGACTATTGTCTGTCTCCTCCCACAGAACATAAGCTCCACGAGGGCAAAGATTTTGCCTGATCATATTACTGTTACATTTGCAGAGATTAAAATGGGGCCTGTTTCATAGTAGGCATTCAATAAATATTTGTTGAAGCAATGAAGAGATTCTATGAGGTATATGACCTATTGTCATTGTTCTCTGGATTCCTTCTGATGAACTATGTGTCCCCCTTAGAGAATTGTTATTCAAACTGGATACTGTATTCCTGTTTTGGTTTTGAAAAACACAGCATACATAGGGAACATTGTTTTCATTATTTTAGACACATTTCTTCTTTTACATAAGTTTGGCAATTAAGACTAAGGATCTTAATTGACTTATAAAGATTCTTAATATACTTAGATTTTTTCACTTTTTACCAAAGTCTGTTTCCTAGGCAGATCTTTCCTTTTCCTTTCCTTTCCTTTTCTTTTTTTTTAAATTTAAAAGTACAGACTTTTTTTGAAATCAGCCTCAAGCAATTCTCCTACCTCAACCTTCCAAAGTGCTGGGATTACAGGCATAAGCCATTACACTTGGCCCAATAGAGACCTTTAAATAAGGCCGTTTATTTATTTATTTATTTAGAGACAGAGTCTCTCTCTTGTTGCCCAGGCTGTAGTGTAGTGGCACGATCTCAGCTCGCTGCAACCTTCCAGGTTCAAGCGATTCTCCTGCCTCAGCCTCCTGAGTAGCTGGAATTACAGGCGCCCGCCACCACAACTGGCTAATTTTTGTACTTTTGGTAGAGATGGGGTTTCACCTTGTTGGCCAGGCTGGTCTCGAACTCCTGACCTCAGATGATCTGCCCGCTTTGGTCTCCCAAAGTGCTGGGATTACAGGCATGAGCTACCTCACTCGGCCTACATGGAACTATTAATACTACTCATCCTATTGGAAACACATGTATCTGTTCATCTTAATTTATCAAACTTGTTCCTAAATCACATGAGGGAACTCAGAACACGTGAATGAGCTGCCCAAAGATGCATGGTTAGTAAACAGCAGGTGTGAATCCTGAGACTGGCCCAAGGTCCCCACTACTGCATAATACTTTTAGCATCTTTATATTTTCTATAACACCAAGCACAATGTTTTGCAAGTCCTGGGTAAACACTTGTTTACTGTTGATTAGCATGCCTTACCTTGAGCTTCCTGTAATATAAGGCTCTCATTTAGACTTGTAGTCCTCAACTGGGGGGCAACTTTGCCTCCAGAGGACATTTGCCAATGTTTGGAAACATTTTTGATTGTCAGGAATGGGAAATGCTACTGGCACCTAGTGGGCAGAAGTCAGGAACACTGCTAAATATCCTGCAATGCACAGGACTGCCCTCCGTCAACAAAGAATGATCTGGCCCAAATGTGCTAAGACTGAGAAACCCTGATTTAGAGCTTAGCTTATTGATTTGCAAGCAGTATAGAGAAAGTCTAAAAGTGTATCAGAGCAAGCAGAGTATTTCTTCCCTCTGGTTTTCTTGTTAATGGACTCAGCTTTTAAGTAAAATAAAAGAGCACTTGAGCTGTAAAAACAGATACACAAATAAAACCCTGTCAGCCTTTTAGTACCTGAGGTCCTCATGCTTGTGCTGAGAGGTGAGAGCCAAGTAAAACCCATACTCCTCAGCTGTGATAAAGAAAGTTGTACTCATTACATATTCATGTTTGCAATGGCATTCTTCACTTAAAAGATTCAGGGCACGTCATTAATTAAAGCAATGAATTTCTGAGAAACAACACTAATTAAACCTCAAAATCAAAACAGCATAAAAAGGCAGACCTCATTTTTCTATTCCTTCTGAGAAGCTGAGAAAAAGCATACAGCTTTATCAGGCCAAGTGGGGAAAGGTAGGATTTATCAAGCAGGCAGACCAGCCACCTTCACTCAGACTTTATTCCTCCTTCTTGCTGCTGGTTCTAAAAATGAGCCATGGCAGAGGTGCCAAAAAGCAAATCGCTGTTTGTTAGTGGCAGTGCCCTCATTTGCATGGCACGTGCTTTATCTTTCATAAACAAGCAGCTAAATTCTGGAACAGCAGGAGGATTCTAGCTTAAGGGGTCAGAGATCTCCTCTGTTAAGCTGGACAACCGTGGCCTGCTGTATTACTCCATATTTGATGCCTGGGCAACCTCGTAGCTTAACTCCCATATATGTATCGATTACTTCCATGTCTCTATTTTTCATTCCAAGAACTATGCTAAATGCTTTGCATGCCTGATCTTTTAAAAAATCCTTCAAAAACGCTGTGCACAATTACTCACATTTCCTAGATTATGAAATTAAGGTTTAGAGAAGTAATTTGTCCAAGATCACATGTGTAGTAAATATAAAAGCTAGGATTCAAAGCCAAGTCTTTTATCCCCGTTTCATTCTCAATTCTGCCGTTTGGTTCAGGTTCCCATCATTTCTTGTCTAGATTATTGTCCAGGTTCCTATCTAGACTCCTAAATTGTGCTTCTAGAGGGCTTGTCCCAGGTCTTTCCTACTATTGCATAATACTTTTATCATTTTTATTTCCACTAACGTCAAGCACAGTGTTTTGCAAGTCTTCAGTAAACCTATGTTTACTGTTGGTTAACGTGCCTTGCTGATCTTCCTGTAAAGTAAGGCTTTTATTTGGATTTCTGGCTCTCAACTGGGGGTGATTTTCCTCCAGGGAACGTTTTCAAATGTTTGGGAACATTTTTGATTGTCAGCAGTGGGAAGTGCTGTTGGCATCTAGTGGGTAGAAGTCAGGGATACTGGTAAACACCCTACAATGCACAGAACAGCCCTTCCACCACTGCATCTTCCACTCTGCAACCAGAATAACCCTTCTAAAATGCAAAGCTAAATCCGGCTTAGCCCAAATAAAAGACTGTAAGTCATACAGTTAGGTGAAATTCATCAGCTTGAATTTCAGTCCCTGTCTTCACACCTGGTTTTTTTTTTTTTTTTTTGAGACGGAGTTTCGCTCTTGTTACCCAGGCTGGAGTGGAGTGGTGCAATCTCGGCTCACCGCAATCTCCGCCTCTTGGGTTCAGGCAATTCTCCTGCCTCAACCTCCTGAGTAGCTGGGATTACAGGCACACGCCATGCCCAGCTCATTTTTTGTATTTTTAGTAGAGACGGGGTTTCACCATGTTGACCAGGATGGTCTCGATCTCTCGACCTCGTGATCCACCCGCCTTGGCCTCCCAAAGTGCTGGGATTACAGGCTTGAGCCACCTCACCCAGCACACCTGTTGTTTTTTTTAATTGACATTTGTTTATCCTTAAAAATTCAGTTGAAGGGTTAGCAATAGTGAAGGGAAAGGGGGTCATACTTTGCTTAAAATGGAGACCGCATTACTTGTCTTCACATCTGCTTAAAAGAAAGTAAATTTTTGAGTGATCTTAACATGTTTGTGAAATGATTCCCTATCTATCATACTGAAATACTCGATTTTTGTCAATTATGTTATTTAAATGGATTTCATTAGGCTTGACCATCTTACCATGGAACTATGATGAAGTTCTCCATTTTTTCCTTTCCCTAGTCTGTAAAATGTCAAAGTTTTTATTTTTTAGTGTTTTAAAGGCATCTCAAATCATATTTCATTCATCTCCTTTTCCCTGAAGATTATACGCGTATTCAGTGTGGACATATTTGTGAGTGTACCAATGAGTCTCTCTATTTTCTCATTTGTTGTTCTAATTCCACTGGCAATTGGACCTATTTGGTTCAATTCTAGCAAGTTCTCATTCAGGGAAAATCAGTCCTTCTGAATCTCCCTGTTTTATTTGCCCATCTTGAAGGATATAGATGAAACTAGAGGTTACACCCCATGGCAACTTATTAAAATCTCTGGATAACATCACGGTGCCCCATAATGTTTTCCTTAATTTATGTCATGTCATCCCTCTCCTCTCTCTCACACTCTTTTTTCTCAACTCTGCTGCTTGCTCCCTCTCTTCTAGTCCACCCACCTACCCTGTCAGCCAGTAGCTCTCTTTGCTCTCCTTTAGATAATCACTCAGTCAGTTTCTGTTCTTTCTATACCTTCTACATTCTGGGGACTCTATTAGATGAAGTAGAAGTATTACTCAGGCCATGTTGCAGGGGCCGGGAGAGAAAGAAAACAAAGCAGGCAAAGCAAAGGCATTATATTTTAATAGTTTTGTCCAGCCCAATTATACTGCTTTGTAGGGTAAGGGTCAGGCTTCTCCTTGTAATTGTGATTTTGGTCATTATAAGGAAAATTATGGGGATGCTTAGAGATCAGGTGGTTCACCTTTCTAATTAAATAGATGTCCAAATAGGTGTGACTTGACCATGGCCACACTGTGGGTCAATGTCATGGTTAAGCAGGACCTTCTGACCCAGAGGTCAGGGTATCTTCTAGTACTCTACACTGTTTAAATGCATCAGTGGAGTGCCTCCTACAACACTTGTATCAGGTAAATATGGAGCTAAAATGCAAAGATGTGGCTGAATGATTTAAATTAAAGTAGGAAATCCTTCTCCCCACCACGTTATGACAAAAGGAACAGATGGAGCAGTAAATAAGATTGGTCTGTAGCTCTGCTTATGCTATATAGTTAGAATGTTTGGTCATGAATTACCTGGAAGTCTAAAATAGTATTCTATTTTAAAGATATAATAAGTCTTTAAAACAAAGGCGTGTCTTTTAGTTTTTACTGGCTGTGCTTTAAAGCAATAAAAGTAGTAACAATAATACTGATAGCTACCATTACTGATTGCACTCTGTTTGATAGACCTCCCACTAAACACTTTATTCTCTTATTCAATCTAATTTTCAAATTAACTAGGAAATATGAGTTTATGCAGCTACTTTACGGATTAGGAAACTGAGGTTCAGAGCAATGAGATAATTTATTGTTACTCGGTAAGTAGCAGTCAAAATTCAAACTCAAGTGTGTCTGTCTTCAAGAGGCTATGCTTTTACTGTCATACAAAGCAGAAGGTAACAGTGCCTACTTCATTCTGCCTTGTCGTATATGTAGGTATACCTCAAAGATATTAGGAGTTTGATTTCAGACCACTGGAATAAAGTAGATATCACAATAAAACTCATCTGTAAGAAGCAACTTCTCATCCATTCAAGTTTTATCAAGAGATTGCAGCAATTCGGTCACATCATCAAGTTCCACGTCTAATTCCAGTTGTCTTGCTACTTCCACCATATCTTCAGTGACTTCCTCCACTGAAGTCTTAAACCCCTCAAAGTCATCAGCGAGGGTTGGAATCAACTTCTTCCAAACACCTGTTAATGTTGCTATTTTAACCTCCCATGAATCATGAGTGTTCTTAATAGCATCTAGAATACTGAATTCTTCCCAGAAGCCTTTGATTTACCTTGTCTAGACCCATCAAATGAATCGCTGTCAATAATGGCCATAGCCTTAAGAAACGTGTTTCTGAAATAATAAGACTTGAAGCTCAAAATTACTCCTCAATCTTCTGGTTGCAAAATGGATGTTGTGTTAGCAGGCATGAAAACAACATTCATCTTCTTGTACATCTCCATCAGAGCTCTTAGGTGATTAAGTATATTGCCAATGAGCACTACCATTGGGGTCTGGCTCTGGATTAGGCCTGGCTTAAAGGAATGTTGTGTCTGATTTGATCTTCCATTCAGATCACTCAAACTTTCTTCATATCAACAATAAGACTACTTTACTTTCTTATCATTTGCGCTTTCACTGAGTAGCACTTTTAATTTTTCTTCAAGAGCTTTTTCTTGCCTTCACAGCTGGCTGTTTATCAGAAGAAGTCTAGCTTTTGGCCTTCCTCGGGTTTCTGCATGCCTCCCTCATTAAGTTTAATCGTTTTTAGCTTTTTAGTTAAACTAAGAGAAGTGCGACTTTTCCTTTCACTTGACACTTAGAGACCACTGTAGGTTTATTAATTGGCATAACTTTAATATTGTTGTGTTCCAGGAGACAGGTAGGCATAAGGCGGGGCGGGGGGAGGAACCCACCAGTTAGTGGGGTAGTCAGACTACACACAATATTGATTAAGTTTGCTATCTTAAATGAGTGTGATTTGTGGTGGCCAAAACAATCACAATAAGAACATCAACCGGGCGCGGTGGCTCAAGCCTGTAATCCCAGCACTTTGGGAGGCCGAGGCGGGTGGATCACAAGGTCAAGAGATCGAGACCATCTTGGTCAACAAGGTGAAACCCTGTCTCTACTAAAAATACAAAAAAAATTAGCTGGGCATGGTGGTGCGTGCCTATAATCCCAGCTACTCAGGAGGCTGAGACAGGAGAATTGCCTGAACCCAGGAGGCGGATGTTGCGGTGAGCCAAGATCGTGCCATTGCACTCCAGCCTGGGTAACAAGAGTGAAACTCCGTCTCAAAAAAAAAAAAAAAAAAAAAGAACATCAGAGATCACTTATATCAGATTAACATAATGGATACAATGATAAGAAAGTTTGAAAGATGTGAAAATTACCAAAATGTGACACAGAGATACAAAGTAAGCACATGCTATTAGAAAAAATGGAACCGGCTGGGCGCAGTGGCTCAAGCCTGTAATCCCAGCACTTTGGGAGGCCGAGGCGGGTGGATCACGAGGTCGAGAGATCGAGACCATCCTGGTCAACACGGTGAAACCCTGTCTCTACTAAAAATCTAAAAAATTAGCTGGGCATGGTGGTGCGTGCCTGTAATCCCAGCTACTCAGGAGGCTGAGGAAGGAGAATTGCCTGAACCCAGGAGGCGGAGGTTGCAGTGAGCCGAGATCGCGCCATTGCACTCCAGCCTGGGTAACAAGAGCGAAACTCTGTCTCAAAAAAAAAAAAAAAAAAAAAAGAAAGAAAGAAAAAGAAAAAATGGAACCAATAAATTTGCTTGGGTGCAGGGTTACCACAAACCTTCAATTTGTAAAAAGTGCCGTTGCTACAAAGGAGAATAAAGAGAAGCACAATAAAACTATACAGATACGCCTGTATGGTTTATTCTTCCACTCAAGGAGCTTTTATTGCTATGCACTGGGACAGGTGACAGAAACACAAAGTAGTGGGGAAAATAGGTACGCAAATGCGTAACTGTAGTTTAATGTAAGAAAGTTCATAGAAGGGGATATCAAAACCAGCCTGTGTGGGGATGGTCAGGGAATGCTTGCAGGACATGCAGGCCTTTGAGTTGCATGTTTAAGGAGGCGTAGATATCCATTAGAGAAACAGCATGTGTCAACATGGAGCGTAATGAACTCAGGAAATCATGAGTAATGGTTTAGAATGAGTAATGGATTGGAAACAGGAGGACATGTGGGACATGTCAGAGGAAGCTGGAAAGAGTCTCATCCCTGACCCTGCATGGCTCTTTGAACCACGTTGAATGGCTTAGAATTTATCCTAAGTGGAATGAAAAGCCACAGTGGATTTTTATTAGAGAAATGACACAGTCAGCTATGGTTTAGGAAGTGTGCTTATTGGTGGAGGTGGTAGAGGATAGAAAGGCAGGATGGGGCATTGGGAAGGGACATGGGAGACTATAGGCAGGGGCCTTAGGGGAGAATTTCTGTAATCTAGGTGAAGAGAGGAGAGAGCTGAAACTGAGGCCCCTGAAAGGGAAAAGAGAAAACAACAGGAGGAGAGAAATGGTTTTATAAGGTTTGAAACAGGTTCCCTTGCCTGCCATGTTGTTTGCTGCACTGACATTTGGCTCAGCCCCTTGCTCAGGGAGATGTTATAGCATGTACAGCCTATTGAAAAAGAAAAAGAAAAAGAAAAAAAAAGCCCAAACATGAAATCAATCACATACAACTATGAGCAAGAAAGAATCAATCAAGGGATCTGAGGAATGCCAAGAAGGAAGAGACAGTCTTATCTTTTCTTTTTACCTTAAGCTTGGTGTCCCTTTCTTCTTTTCAATCTCTCACTCTACTTTTTCACTTATTCTTTTCTCTGCCTCTGTGACTTTAACAGTTCACCATGACGAAAGGTCTCAGGAAGACAGGGTAGGGAGCTAAACCCGAAATGACGGTGCTGCTCAACTTTAGGATGTGCTCATTGCTAAGCTGGGCCTTTAGCAAAAGAATGACTTCTTGACACACTGCATGCAGGGGACGGGTGGCTCAGAGAAGCTCAGCATTGGCTTCCACAATATTCCTTGAAACAGTCTAAAAACTGCTTTAGAATATTAAGGAGAAAAAATAACCCACCATTTTTTTCTCCTATTATTTTCTTACAACATGGAACCCTTCAGTGACAAATGTGTAGGAGTTTTGACTCACACGCTAATCGAGAAATCAGTTCTGCAGTGGACACCAGTGGGGTGTCCTCTCAATTCGATTCTGAAATGACCTGCCTGAAGGTAGACTCAGATCCCACAAATTGAGTAATTAGTCCCATGACTGCCCCCTACTTCAGATGCCTGTTGCACGTTCAGGCCTTTGGAATTTCTGACCGGCCGGCTATAAATTGGGATTCCTACAACCTCTTTAACCTTCGGGTTTGATTAATTTGTTAAAGCTGCTCACAGAACTCAGGTAAACACCTTACTTTTGTTTACCGTTTATTATAAGGGATATGTGAAAGGATGCTAATGAACAGCCAAAGAAAGACGGTCTGGAAGGGTCCCAAGCCCAGAAGCCTCTGTCCCTGTGGAGTAGGGGTGTGCCACCCTCCCAGCAGGTTAATGTATTCTTGTTCATCAATTTGGAAGCTCCCTGAACTCCGTTCTGTTGGTACTTTACGGAGGCTTCATTATGTAGGCATAACTGATTAAATCGTTGGCCACTGGTATTCAACTTAACCTTCAGCCCCTCTCCCTCTCGGGATGCAGGGTGGGGTGTGGGGCTGAGAGTTTCAACCCTCTAAGCACATGGTTAGTTCCCCTGGCAACCAGCCCTTCATCCTGTCGTTATCTAGGGACTTTCCAAAAATCACCTTATTAACATAGTCTCAGGTGTGGTTGAAAGGGGCTTGTTATAAGTAACAGGAAGCCTGGTTTCACCTTCATCACTCCGGAGCTGTTCTGGAGCTGTTGCTGGAATTGAGGACAAAAGGCCAAATAGTTTAACAAAAAATATCCGTGTCATTCTAGTTCCTTAGGAAATTATAAACACTATAGGAAGCATGGACAAAGCCAGAAATACATATTTTATAATATCACAAATATGGTCTATGTTTTTCCATTGATATGCCACTATTTGTTTGAACCCAGACCTGTTAAGTTGCTGTGAAGCTAATGGCCTTCCGTTGATAATAGACCTAAAAGATTCTCAAATTATGCAACTCCCATTGCCAAAAGCTTTTGAGTGGCCTTTGAGCAAAATGAAGAAAAACTGCATATAGGTTCACATTCATTTTCCAATGTAAACGGCCATTTTATTAAAAATGGAGTTTATAGCAGGGAATCAGAATTTAAATTAATGAATCCTCAAATGATACTTGTTATTCCCAATTATTTTCTAATATAATATAAAATATCTGAGTTCATAAATAGCATTCTTTTCTTATTCAGGAAAAGCCATGCTCAGCAATGTGTTATTCATGATTTAATTATTCTATAGATGCTTCATTCATATGCATGCAGATATATCTGGCAGCATTGCATTTTAATGAAGATGCTGAAAGGCAGCAGGCTATAATTTCTGACAGAGGATTCTGTCAGGACTGAACAATAGGAGCTCCTGAAGAGGACTAGGAAATAACACAGCCCTGAAAGAAAATTAAAAACCCATTTAAATATTTTAATTATAATCTTCATTAGGGACATTTTGAAATCCTTGTGCATATCAGAGCTTCTATGATTTAGAAGCTATTTTCGCTGGAAGAGAATAATTTTTAGGAAGGGGAATATTTTCACGATTTCATGAGTTGAGACACAGCCTATCCCTAGGGGAGCACAGGACCTGGTTTCTGCACCCATTCACTGCCCCTTTTTAGGCAGACTTGTCTTTGTTGAAGTAGTAATGGGGTTAAAATGACCAGGCTGTTCAACCTTGCAAAAGACAAGAAAGGGGGAAGGGGAGGAGTGCCTTTCACGTGTGTGTGTGTGTGTGTGTGTGTGTGTGTGTGTGCAGGCACACGTGACTGTGCCTCATACACACAGAATGTGAGGTTTAGGATGTTAGCCCTGGTTGGCTGTACCTCCAGCTTTCATCCTTGGACCCTCCAGAAAGCTCAGGTTAACTAGATACAATGAAGACCTGTTTCAACGATAGGGATTGCCACAGTTTTATTACGGTTTCTCTTTCTCATCTTCTCAGAGAGAGAGGAATGTCAGAAAAATGATAGAACTGTCAAAAGCAAGTGCAATCAGCTAAGTAAATAGAAAAGCAGGTAATAGTTTCACTTTTTAAATTTGAACAGAATACAAGTGTTGAACTTGGAACAGAATACAAGTGTTGGAAACAGATGCCTTGTGCCGCAAAGAAAAATCAGCACTATGACAAAGGATCTCTCAGCAAGCAATTTTTACTTCCTGGACTGCAGGAAAGGTACTCTTGCTAGCCATCTTGCCACAGAGTACAACAAACAAAGGAAAGCAGACATATTTATTCCTTACGCATTTGGGGTTTTTCTTACAGCTGTGTCTAATCTCTGTTGGCTGGAGCCAGACCTCAAAACTTAAGCTAAAACCTGATTGGCTAACAACTTAAAACTTTTCTAAACAGGTAAAAGTGCGTCCAGAACAGATATCATGGTTAAACTACAAGGACATAGAATGTACTGTGTACCTGTAAGCATGGTATGTCTAACAGCTACGTAGGATAGGGCTTAACAAAGAGTTATTAGCACACTACGATTTATTCTTTAACAAGAAAGGAAACGTTAAAAATGAACTTTTCTACTTCCCACACAAGCAAAAAGAAACCTCCCACTACATTCAAGTATTTTAGGGTAGCTATGAATATGCAAGTGACGGGGCATCCACGGCACTGTGGGAGGTGTGGCATTTTCTGGAAGGGTGAGGAGCAAGAGGAGCAGCTGTCCAGGCACTGCCCGGGGTTTCCTCCTACTCCGTTGAAGCTGCTCTTGTTAGGCTTGCCTGTGTGCTTGCATCTGCACATCCACTGCACACTTTGCTGTCTTCTTCCACCACTCAGCCATGTTCAACACAGATGGCAACCTCCCCTTTCTGCAAACATGCTGCTCTGTGATACTTGCGGTAACATGCAGTCCTGCTTTTCAGCATTCTTGCCTTTTCTATTTCTTTTTAAAATGTTGACCATTGATAAGCAGAATTTAAAATTTTTTTGCGTACATTTTTAATCCTTTAGTGTATTGTATACATCTTAGCTGGATACAATTCTTCCTTAGGCTGGGCACAGTGGCTCATGCCTGTAATCCCAGCACTTTAGGAGTCTGAAGACAGCAGATGACTTGAGGTCAGGAGTTCGAGACCAGCCTGGCCAACATGGCAAAACCCTGTCTCTACTAAAAACACAAAAATTAGCCAAGCGTGGTGGCTCATGCCTGTAGTCCTAGCTACTCAGGTGGCTGAGGCAGGAGAATTGCTTGAACCCCTGGAGGCAGAGGTTGAAGAGAATGGAGACTATGCCACTGTACTCCACACTGGGTGACAGAGTCAGACTCTGTATCAAAAAAAGAAAGAAAAATTCTTCCTTACTTCAAGCTCATGAAGTTCTTCTAAAACTTCTTGTAATCATTTAAAGTTCCTATTTTCTTGTCATGTCTTAAGGTAGAGATCTGAAACTCATGTTGAAACTTAATCCTGAGCATGGCAGTATGGTGCCTTTAAGAGGTGATTGGGACCCTGCACCTTGGCTCACACCTGTAATCCCAGCACTTTAGCAGAAGGAAGCAGGTGGATCGCTAGAGCCCAGGAGTTCAAGACCAGCCTGGGCAACATGGTGAAACCCATCTCTACAAAAAATAAAAAAATTAGGCAGGCATGGTGGTCGCATCTTGTAGTTCCAGCTACTTGGAGGCTGAGGTAGGAGGATCACTTGAGCTTGGGAGGTTGAAGCTGGAGTGATTGTGTCATAGCACTGCAACCTGAGAGTTGTGGATGAAAGAAACAGATCCTGTCTCAGAAAATAAAATAAATAAAAATAAGTACATTAAAAAAAAGAAGTGATTGGGTCAGGAGGGTTCTGGTTTAATCCATTTATGGATTAATTAATGGATTAATGGGTTAATGGATTAATAAATTATCATGAGAGTGGAACTGGTGGCTTTAAAAGAAGAGAGACCTGATCTAACACACTCAGACCCTCTTGCCATGTGGTGCCCTGCACCACCTCTGGACTCTGCAGAGAATTCCCACCAGCAAAAAGATCCTCACAAGATACAGCTCCTTGTCCTTGGACTTCTCTCCTCCATAAATGTAAGAAGCAAATTCCTTTTCTTTGGGAATTACCCACTTTCAGACATTCTGTTATAAGCAACAGAAAACAGACTAAGACCAGATCCAAGCTTTTTATTCTATATACATAACTATTTGTCCCAAAATGATGGCGGGAAAAATGTGGAATAAAACCTAACAATTTAAGAAGGGCAATATTGCAGCTAACCGGAGGCCATGATGTTGCTCAGGAAACCAAGAAACTGACAGACCAGCCAGAAAATTAAAAGGGAAATCCAGAGATGGAGATAGTGATAGTGGGCTTCACAAGTGTTCACTTCTCCGTGGCAACTTGGAAGGCTGTACGCATGCTCAAGGACATGGGTAGACATGGGATGAATCAGATAGGGTCTGGCTGTCTCCCTGTCCCTTATGTATGTGAAGCCTTGAGTATGCAGAAAGTATAAACCAGGGCAGACTTGTAAATTACATTGCTTTTTAATTTTTTAATTTTTGAGCTAGGGTCTCACTTTGTTAGTAAGCCCGGAGTTCAGTGGTACAAACATGGCTGAGGGCCCCCTCTACCTACTGGACTCAAGCCGTTCTCCCACCTCTGCATCCTGAGTAGCTATAACTACAGGTGCACATCACCATGCCCGGCTAATTTCCTATTGTATTTTTTTTTTTTTTTTTTTTTTTTTAGAGAGACAAGGAATCACTGCTGGGCATGGTGGCTTAAGCCTGTTAATCCCAGCACTTAGGGAAGCAGAGGTGGGAGGATAGTGTGAGCCTAGGAGTTCGAGACCTAGAAAAATAAATAAATAAATAAATACATAAATAAATAGAGACAGAGTCTCACTATGTTTCCCAGGCTGGTCTTAAACTGCTAGCCTCCTGCCTTGGCCTCCTAAAGTGCTGGGATTACAGGGTGTGAGCTACCACACCCAGCCTTGATTACATTCCTTAAATACACAGATTTATTTGCAAAGTGTAGAAAGCTTACTAGATCAATATGTTTATGTACAACCTCTGATCAATTTTTGGCTGACCCCCATTAAGCTATGCTAATCCAGGAGTGACTCATGAGAAGCCAGATTTAAGCATTAAACAAAAATCTTTTTTAAAAAGGAACTTGAACAGAAACAACAGGGGCTGCACACTGTTATGAGATAGATTCATTCCACAGAATTAATCCAGGCAAGTCATTAAGCAAACCAAAAATTAGTAACAGCAACTAACCCTGGGGGGGAAATGAATCCGGAGTTACTAAATTGTCCAATTAAAGAAATTACATGCAAAAAAAAAAAAAAAAATGGGAAAGTATGACCACACACAGAAAGAAAAACAATGGAAACTGTTTCTGGGGGGACAGGCGTTAGATTTGGTGGAGCAAGACTTCAAAATGACTAGTATAGATATGTTTAAAAATATAAAGGAAACAGGCTGGGAGCGGTGGCTCACGCCTATAATCCCAGCACTTTGGGAGGCCGATGCGGGTGGATCACGAGGTCACGAGATCGAGACCATCCTGGTCAACATGGTGAAACCCCGTCTCTACTGAAAATACAAAAACTAGCTGGGCATGGTGGCACATGCCTGTAATCCCAGCTACTCGGAAGGCTGAGGCAGGAGAATTGCTTGAACCCAGGAGGCAGAGGTTGCGGTGAGCCGAGATTGCGCCATTGCACTCCAGCCTGGGTAACAAGAGCGAAACTCCGTCTCAAAAAAAAAAAAAAAATATATATATATATATATATATTTTATATATATATATTATATTTTATATATATATATATATTATATTTTATATATATATTATATTATATATATATATTATATTTTATATATATATATAAAGGAAACAATATTTAAAAACTAAAGGAAAGTAAAATAATAATAAATAATCAGTAGAGAATACAAATCAAGAGATGAAGGTTATTTTAACAATGGAATAGAAATTCTGAAGTTGAAATACACAGTAATTAAAATAATAAATTGACTACTGGGTTTCAATAGCGAGATTCAGCTGGCAGAATAAAACAAATGGGTGAAATCAATGATAGATCAAGAATTATAAGAAATTACAGAAAGAACAATGAAGAAAAATAAAGAGTCTCAGAGACCTGAGGAACATCATCAAGTGACCCAGCGTAAGTTCCCAGAAGTAAAGAAAAGAAAAAAGTGAAGAAAAGCTACTTAAGAAATAATGGATGAAAAGAGTAAAAGGTATCTATACCAGTCTGCTCAGGTGACCATAATAAAATATCATAAATGAGTGGACTAAACAATAGACATTGATTTCTCACAGTTCTGGAGGCTGGGAATTATAAGATTAATGTGTTGGCAGACTTGATTTCTAAAGGACCATCTTCCTGGTTTATAGACAGCCACTTATGGACGGAGTCCTTACATGGCAGAGAAACAGCTCTGGTGTCTCTTTCTCTTTTTATAAGAACACTAATCCCATTATGGGGGCTCCACCCTCATGATCTCGTCCAAATCTAATTAACTTTCAAAGGTCCCACCTCCAAATGTATATATATATATATATATAAATATATATAAACAAGGGAGTAAAATGATCACGTCCAGGGTTAGAACTGCGACATAAGAATTTTGAGGGGACACAAACATTCAGCAAATAACAGCGTCCAACAAATGAATATAAATGGTGCAGTAGAAAACATTTATGTAGTACAAAAAAGGCAGTGAAAGAGGAACATAGAAACAAAAAATGCACAATATATAGAGACACAAATAGCAAAATAGCAGAAATCAAAACAAGTAACATTTTGACAAATAAATTGAAAGTAAAAGCATGGAAAATATATATGTTAGGATGGCCAAAATCTGAAAAGCTGACAATACCAATTGCTGTTGAGAATGCAACAGAAATTCTCATTCATTGTTGGTGGGAATACAAAATGCTGCAAACACTTTGGGAGTTTCTTGCAAAACTAAGGATACCACAGAAGCTAGCCATCGCGCACCTAGGTGTTTACCTAACTGATTTGAAAACTGCTGTTCACATATAACACATCACATAAATATTTACAATTGTTTTATTTATAATCACCAAAACCGGGAGTAATCAAGATGTCCTTCAGTAGGTGAACGGATAAACAAACTGGTATATCCACAGAATGGAATGTTATTCAGTGATTAAAAATAAAAAAAATCAATCCATAAAAGGCATGATGAGTCTTAAATGAGTATATCTAACTGAAATAAGCTAGTCTGAAAAGGCTGAATATTCTACAATCCTAATTATATGACAATCTGGAAAAGATAAAACTACAGAGACAGTAAAAGGAAATCAGTGGTTTCCAGGATTGATCCAGGCAGTGTGGGGGGAAAAGTTTGAACAGGTGAATGACCAGGAATATTTTGGAATGTCGACATGGTTCTATATGATAACATAGTTATGAATATGTGACAATATGCATTTCTGAAAACTTTAGAGTGAGCTTTAACAGTGCTGATGTAAAAAATCACTTAGGAGGTCAAGGGAGTTCCAGGATTCAATTCAGAATGTGACAAAACAATCTAACCATGTATATTACAAATGTATGAAGCAACCTCAGTGAAGGGAGTAAGGTAAGAGGTGTTGGCCTAAGTAACTTTGGAAATGAGTGGCGTCTCTAAAAGTAATAACAAAAGAAATGTTGCATAGACACTGTCTCACGTTGACAAAGTTAATTCCCTTGAGGCTACAGCTTAGTAATTCTGAGGCCACTATACATGTATTCTGGAATTGAATAACTAAGTAAACTCATGTCAGATGGTGGGAGCCATTCCTTGCTGTTGAAGTGGGAGCTTATATATAAGCAAGGAAGAGGGTTAGAATGATTTGTGCGGTCGTGAGTTGGAGACAGTATAAACTGATGTTTAGCTTGATATTGATATGGATGTTTATATATAGAAACGTGTATATACACAGGCTGGTATATACACATATATTTCCTTGCTCTATCAGCTGAGCAGCCTTAGAAACAATGGTGCTCCAGCAGTTAGCACACCTAGGGTCCATACCTTGGTTTCTAATTCTCTTATCCAATAAAATGAATGAGGGCTCTTGAAAAAATAACTGATAGTAAGATTGGGGCAGGATATATGCAAGATGAGCTTGGGGCATCTTGCAGTGTTATAAAATAAGAAAAAACTCAAAAGCAAGCAAACAAACAAATACCCCCCTACCACCCAGTGTTGGGGGGTATGTCAAAGGGACACAAAAGTCAAATGAAAGCATTCCCAGTGTCCAAAGATGGAAAAATTTGAACAAAATGAATTAAGTACTATTGGACCATAACTCAAATTATAAAATAAACGTCCATGAGTCCATACTGATGTAAATAGATGTTTGAGTAAATAAGAGGGGAGAAGGTCAAATTTCCTATGCAGAAGAATTCTAAAAGTGAAGTGTAACTCCCTACTTTTAAAGTGTGGACTCTGTATGGTGACTTCCTTTCAAAGAGTATAGTATGGAAAGTAGGGAGAAACGAGTGAGTACCTCCACAGTAGAGAACTTGACAAACAGCTCAGACAGCTGATCAAGGTTAACACCAACAGTGATAAATCATGTTTATAGCATGTATCCTTGATAAGATGTAATGAAGATGACACTTTGCCTCTGTGGTTTTCCTCCTCAAACCCTAGTCTAATATGAGAAAAACATGAGACAAATCCCAATAAAGGGCATTAAACAAAATAACTGACAACAGACTTATCAAATATGTCAAGGTTATTAAAAACCTAAAAGGCAAGTCTGAGAAAATGTAGCAGTCAAGAGGAGTCTAAGTAGACATGAGGAGAAAATGTAATATGGCAGTCTGGATGGGATCCTGAAGCCTAAAATATATTAGAGAGAAAAAAAATGAGAAAATTGGATTAAAGTATTGACTTCAGTTAATAATAATGTATTAATCTTGGTGCATTAATTTTAACAAATGTACCATACCAATGTAAGATATTAACAGTAGGAAAAAATGGATTTGAGGTATGCAGAAGCTCTCTGTGCTATCTTAGCAAATATTTGTAAATCTAAAACTTTAAAAAATACAGCTTATTTAAAAGCTGTATATATATATATGTACATATGTATTTGTGTGAGCATGTGTGTATATTATGTAAGCCATAACCATAACAAGCTGTAGGGCTATAATAACATCAGGAAAAATAGAATTTAAGAAAAAAACATTCATAATAGATGTGTGGTATGTCCATATAATGGCATGCTACTCAGCAACAAAAAGGTATAAATTACTGATACATACTACAACATGGATGAACTTCAAAAACATGCTAAGTTAAAAAAGACCTCATGTCAAATGATTCCATTTATATGAAATGTCAGAAAAGGCAAATCATAGGGACAGCAAGTAGATTAATAGCTATTTAGGGCTGTGAGTGGGAAAGTGGTTTGGCTGCAATTAGGTAAGTGATCTTTATAGGGTGATGAAAATGTTCTAAAATGGGATTATGGTGATGGCTCTGTACATTTATTAAAATTTTCTTTTCTTTATTTTTTTTTTTTTAAATTTGAGATGGAGTCTCATTCTGTCACTCAGGCTGGAGTGCAGTGGCGCGATCTCGGCTCACTGCAATCTCTGCCTCCCGAGTTCAAGCAATTCTCCTACTTCAGCCTCCTGAGTAGCTAGGAATAAAGGCATACACCAATACACCCAGCGAATTTTTGTATTTTTAGTAGAGATGGGGTTTCACTAAGTTGGCCAGGCTGGTCTAGAACTCCTGACGTCATGATCCACCTGCCTCAGCTTCCCAAAGTGCTGAGATTACAGACATGAGCCACCAAGCCTGACCAAATTTACTAAAATGTTCGAGTAAATTTACTAAAGTTATACTTGTAAATTCAAATTTACTAAAAATTATTCAATTGTACAAGTAATGTGAGCAAATTTTAGGAGTAAATTTTTTGATATGTAAATTGTATGTCAATAAAGTTGTTTAATACATTAAAACATTTTAGTCTTGAAATAAACTAGTGATTATACCTAGCCAGCATGCTGGGTGTAGTGGCACATGCCTGTAGTCCCAGTTATTTGGGAGGCTGAGTCAGAAGACCCCTTAAGCCAAGCAGTTCACAGATGTAGTGTGCATGATGAAGCCTGTAAATAGCCACTGCACTCCAGCCTGGACAATGTTGCAAGATCCTTGTCTAAAACAAAACAAAACAAAACAAAACAAAACCCTAAAACTATAGCTAGCAAACAAATATTCTGTTTAATGATTTAAAAAAAAATACACATCTCCATGACTAAATCGACTAATATAAATATTTCATAGAATATTCCAGGTAAAACTTGAGTGTGTTCAATATAAATAAATGAAATAAGTTGATCTCCTTACTTCTCATTTGGATTATTTGCTTCTCAAAGACAGAATTATTCTTTGCAAGAAACAAATTTATACATACAATAGTTCTTTATTTATTTGTTGTGTTATTGATTTCAAAGATGTATCCAACATCTGATGGGGGACCAAATGCTATAGCCTACTGAGGCTAAATCGGTGTAGCCCAGGTTGGAGATTCCAATCAGATGTCTTCTAGTTGGAAATGTTGCAAGTTATATTATTGTTCAAAAATATTTTCTCCCTTTCTATAACTTCATGGGAAGAATGTTCTTCCCCTATCGTTGGTCTTGGCCTTGGGCTTCTGTGACTTGCTTTGACCTCAGGCAGAATGTGCTTGCATTCTATACCCTTGCATTAGCATAATGCAGCATAGCCTATGACTAAACAAGCTTTCCGGGAGGCTTCTGTGCTAGCAGCTTTCACCTATATTACGGTGAACCATAGAAATGGTAGATATCATAGATGGGTGTTGAGCAATGAGAACACATGGACACAGGGAGGGGAGCACTACACACCGGGGTCTGTTGGGGGCAAATGGGGGAGGGACGGGGGGCTGGGGAGGTGGGGAGAGATAGCATGGGGAGAAATGCCAGATATAGGTGATGCGGAGGAAGGCAGCAAACCACATTGCCATGTGTGTACCTATGCAACAATCTTGCATGTTCTTCACATGTACCCCAAAACCTAAAATGCAATTTAAAAAATGGTAGATATTTGAACTTTTACTCTCTAAAAACCTGCTTTTTTTTTTTTTTTTTTTTTTGACAGAGTCGTGCTCTGTCGCCAGGCTGTAATGTAGTGGCGCGATCTCACCTCACTGCAACCTTCATCTCCCGGGTTCAAGCAATTCCCCTGCCTCAGCTTCCTGCGTAGCTGGGACTACAGGCGCGCGCCACCATCCCTGGCTAATTTTTGTTGTCGTAATTTAGTACAGACGGGATTTCACCACGTTGACCAAGATGCTCTCGATCTCCTGACCTCATGATCTGCCCGCCTCGGCCTCCCAAAGTGCTGGGATTACAAAGGTGAGCCACCACGCCAGGCCCAAACCCTGCATTTTTATATGGTTCATTCAACCCTCATCTCACCTCCTTCGGTAGTTACTTCTGTATCACCCTTTAGGTCGATAGAAAAGTGAGCCTCATCAGGAAGTTGCTAAAGAGCCTCTCTCACTCGTTGGCCACACTCCTGGGGACTGTGTGACCCTCGCCCCCGCCCCAGCCCGGGGACCGCTCGCAGGGGAGCCATGGCAGCAGCAGCAGCCACACGCTCGCCCCTGCTGCTAGCATCCCTGCAGCGCAGCCCCTGCTCTCACCGCCTGTGGGAAGCTGGGGGTCTTGGAGCCTTGGTGGGTCTCCAGCCTTCTCCTGACTTTGGCTACGTGTCACCCGCCAGGCTCATCCCCAACCAGGACTCCTCCACTCCCCATTCCCAGTCCCTTCTCCCAGACATCCCTGGCCGGCTCCAGCAGCGCGGCCAGCTCCAGCAGGGCTGCCAACTTCAACCTCACTCCCTTAGTTTTCACTTCTTATTTAACAGCAGAAGCACCGAACGAAATTCCTTAATAAAATTCCTCACTGGCCTCTGCCATTAGATTACAACCATCAGGTGACTCAATATTGTGGGGGGAAATTGGGCCAACTTGGCTAAAATTAATCCAAGCATTGCTATAATATGACCTAAGTCCTTTCATTTATAAAATGTAGGTAAGAATTGATATAAACACCTGGGGCATCATGCTCAGTAATACTACTGTATAACTAGTCTATCTGAATAAATATTACACATTTTCATTTATCCAACAAAGATTTATCCAGCCTGTCTTTTGTACCTCACTGAGTTTAAATTTCTCATTCTGGAAAAGGAGACCCCTGGAATGCAGAAAATGTGAAACGTTACACCTACCGGACTGTGATTGGCACATTGGAAAGAGCCATGGGAATATGCCAGTGGTGAAATCTACCTCACAGGGGTTATGAAGACTTGATAAGAATACATTTCTATACATTGATGGCATGTGTGCAATTTCTAGCTCCCCCCTCTTTTTATCATTTCGATTATAGGTTCTAACATGCAACTTTAAAAATGGTCTCTCAAGCTCACAGCCTTCAAGCCTAGAATTTGGTTGCTAGTACACAGTATGTGTCTTTGCTTTTTAGTAGTAAAAAAATGTTTGAATGGGGAGATCTTTCCACGAAAAAAGTTTTCATAACATTGTTACAAAGAGCAGTAATTCTAACAATGCAGGGGAATATCAAGTTTTTTCGAATGTTTCACAAGGATGTTGGGGAATGAGATGGTCTTTCCGACTCTGTCTCCATGATTCTATGTATTAACTTACAAAGAGACCACATTGCGTTATTTTTGGTCAAGATAAGCAATTAAAAAATGCGTTGGTGCATACCGTGCCTTCCATATTTTCAAACTTAAATTCATTTCATACTTTCTTCTCTTTGAACAAAGAATTTACCAAAATAACCAGTATGTCGCAAGTCTTCCTACCATGAACCTCTTTCACAACCTTGGCTCCCGATTATCCCAGCACACAGACTTTTTTCTTGAAGCATATTTGTTCCATTTGTGATTCTTCCCTGGCAAATAGTCCTGCCTCAAATTCAACCTACCTCTTGGGTGTCTTTGTGAAATTCTTGCTGTCTTATACCTGATTAGATTGGACTGGTAGTGTTTGTTAGTTTGAGTTTTTGTTTCAGCATATCAATTTTTTTAAGGGGACAGAGTTAAAATTTGGCTTCCCTTAGCGCACCGTCACAGTGAATCCATTCTTCCTCCATTTTATTGCATAGAAATATAATGCAATACTATCATAGACCCTTGTGCGCATGACTGTTTCCTCCATCTCTTGAGGGTAGAGACCAGTCTAGTTCCCCTCCTTATCCTCAGTAGTTAGCCGTAGGCCTGATACCTGGAGACAAGTGGTAAATGTCTTTTGAATAAATGAATGAACTAGTGATCAGTAAATTAATGGAAAGCCTGGCTTTTAACCAAGGGAAGCCCATGGAGGCTCAGCATGACTGTGTTTAGCATCTGTAGGGCTAGTGAAGGTAGAAGACCAGAAGCTGGAGATACTTGGGCAGGCTTTGGGAACTGGTGGTGCTACATAGAGAAGATCTCTCAGAAGGAAGAGAAGAAAGTGAAAGACGATTAAATGGAGAAAGAGGTTAAAGGCAAAGGGGAATAGAAAGGGCGAATACAGAAAGAAACCCCATCTGTCAGACTGGGCTCTTTTCCTCTCCCTCTCCTCAGCTCCCACAGACTGCTTTGGGCTCCGCTCTTTTAAAAAATATAATTTATTTTATTTTGCAATCTAGGAAGTTCGCAGCCACTAGCAGTTCTAGTGAAATTTCAGGTGTGACTGGGAATTTGGAAATCTCAGTAGAGCTGTTAGTGTAGCGAACGTTGTATGTAAAATACATGCATACTTTTGATAGCACATGTGAAGGTATCTCTCTAAAACCGACCTCATTGGTTTCATTCTCAGCAAATTGACCAGGGCCGCTCAACATGGCTTTTATCATGCCTGATGTTAATGCATGTTCTCTTTTTACAATAAATTCATGGCCATCAGATTATATCAATTTGACATACATGGCATCAGGGCCTTCATAGCCACCATAGGTTTTCTCCTCTCCATCCATTTTGTTCTTATGAAATTCAATTTTGCTTCCGCAGGAGCTTTAGTAGTTTCCCGGAGCTCTGTTTCTGCCCAGCTCGAGTCAGTCTCACTCCTCAAGCCTACAGCCACCTCAGCTTGGTCCTTTTACCACCACAGCTCCTATTCCAGGGCGGTTGCCCTGCTTTGGGTCCCTTTTGTAGTCCTTCTCCACTTGCTGCAATTCTGATCAGTTGAGTTGCTGTGCAGGATCAAGAATTGTAAGCAGTTGGAAAACAGCAACTGAATATAAAGTTTAGGAATTCACTAAGCCAGTAAGTTTGACGATAGGTTGAAGTGCCAGGCTGCAGAATAATGTTTCACTCCTCAAGAGGTGGGCTTTCCAAGTGACTACTTGTCTTTCCCCTGCGAGACGTGATATGCTCCGTGGAAACAGCCTATGAACAGCCCAGTTTCCATTTTTCCAAGGACTGCCAGCATTGCTGCTGGGCTGACTTGGAGGGTTGGCTGGGTTAGACTAAGGTTAAGCCAAGATCTTTTCAAAGTAATTGGCATTGCAGAGTAACTACTGTACACTGCCAAAGGAGAGACGATGATGACAAAGAGATGTGACCTTAAAGGAATGTGACCCCAGTCTTTGACCGATTCTTTTTTGTCAAAATAGCCAAAAGAATGTCTGATCAAGGGTCATGTTGAAAGGAAAATTACAATTTGCTTCATTCTTTTTAAAAACATAAATTTTTTAAGAAGCAGGGAATAAACATTGATTGGAATACAGGTTTTCTTCTTGTTCAATTACAAAAATATTTTTAGAATCTCCAAATGTCCTCTGAAATCTGACAGTTAATATTTAAAGTATAATTTTGACTCATTTAAATGAATAAGAAACTTGTCTTCTGGGCAAAATAAGAAATGTTGAGCTTGTCACTTGGGTTCATGGTGGTACCATCTGTATATCCGTACCCAAGTGCTCTGTGTATAGTGGGAGCTCAGTAAACATTTGGCGCCTGGGTGAAAAGACTGAAATTCAATTGCATTATAATCCTGATCTGCTGTTTTGGTTGGAAGGTGCTAATTCATTATATACCTCATGGGCCCGCAGCATTCTGACTTATTTTGCTATAGAAGCAGATAGAGTAAGAAGCTAGGCATAGCTTCTTACTTTTATGTCATCTATTTTCAAACCTCGTCATTAACAGTAGATTTATTTTATTAGAAAAGTGTGTTTGCTTGTAGGAAAAGCTTGCAATGTAACAAAATCAGCTTTCTAAAAATAAATGATTCTATCTTTTGTGATCAGTACTTCATGCTGTTGTAGTCACTGCAAATAGGCTGGCAGATAGCTCCAAGATTCTGAAAAGTCGCTATGATTTGAACTACATTTATGATAATATAGTTCTGCATTTTTCCTCACTGCAAAGTTATATTTTTAAAAATTCTACAAAATAAAAATGAGGAAAGGAATGAAAACTCATAGTTGCCACTATTAGTATATTCCTACAGTATTTTTTGGTGTAAGAATGTGGGATAGTAATAATTCTAAGTTGGTCCTCCATGATTTCTACCCTCTAGTTATCTCTGTGATTGCGCTGTTACTTGGGAAAAGGAATTTTACAGAGGCAATCAAGTTACTGATCAGTTGATCCTAAAATAAGGAGATTATCAGAGTAAGCCTAACCTAATCACATGAACTCTTTAAAAGCAGAGAGTTTTCTGTGGCTAGTTGAAGAAGCAGAGTCAGAGATTCAAAGCACGAGAATCATTCAAAATGCATTGCTTTCTGGAAGATGGGAGGAGTCACAAATTAAGAAATGCCAGTGTAAAGTGTCTGTTCATATCCTTTGCCCACTTTTGAATAGGCTTGTTTGCTTTTTTCTTGTATATCTGTTTTAGTTCTTTGTAGATTCTGGATATTAGCCCTTTGTTAGATGGGTAGATTGCAAAAATTTTTCCCCATTCTGTTCGTTGCCAGTTCACTCTAATGATTGTTTCCTTTGCTGTACAGAAGCTTCGGAGTTGAATTAGATCCCATTTGTCTATTTTGGCTTTTGTTGCCATTGCTTTTGGTGTTTAACCATGAAGTCCTTGCCTATGCCTATGTCCTGGATGATTTTTGTCTAGGTTTTCTTCTAGGGTTTTTATGCTGTTAGGTCTTATGTTTAGAACTTTAATCCATCTGGAGTTAATTTTAGCGTAAGGTGTCAGGAAGGGGTCCAGTTTCTGCTTTCTGCACATTGCTAGCCAGTTTTCCCAACACCATTTATTAAACAGAGAATCCTTTCCCCATTGCTTGTTTTTCTTGGGTTTGTCAAAGATCAGATGATTGTAGATGTGTGGTGCTGCCTCCGAGGCCTCTGCTCTGTTCCATTGGTCTGTGTCTCTGTTTTGGTACCAGTACCATGCTCTTTTGATTACTGTGGCCTTGTAGTATAGTTTGAAGTCAGGCAGCATGATGTCTGCAGCTTTATTCTTTTTGCTTAGGATTGTTTTGGCTATACAGGCTCTCTTTTGGTTCCATATGAAGTTTAAAGTGTTTTTTTCCAGTTCTGTGAAGAAGGTCATTGGAAGCTTGATGGGGATAGCACTGAATCTATAAATTACTTGGCAATATGGCCATTTTCAGGATGTTGATTTTTCCTGAGCATGGAATATTTTTCCATCTGTTTATGTCCTCTCTTATTTCATTGAGCAGTGTTTTGTAGTTCTCCTTGAAGAGGTCCTTTACATCTTTGTTAGTTGTATTCCTAGATATTTTATTCTCTTTGTAGCAATTGTGAATGGGAGTTCACTTTTGATTTGGCTCTCTGTTTGTCTGTTATTGGTGTATAGGAATGCTTGTGATTTCTGCACATTGATTTTGTATCCTGAGACTTTGCTGAAGTTGCTTATCAGTTTCAGGAGATTTTGGGCTGAGACGATGGGGTCTTCTAAATGTACAATCATGTCATCTGCAAATAGGGACAATTTGGCTTCCTCTTTTCCCAATAGAATGCCCTTTATTTCTTTTCCTTGCCTGATTGCTCTGGCTAGAACTTCCAATACTACAATGAATAGGAGTGGTAAGAGAGGGCTTCCTTGCTAGTGCCAGATTTCAAAGGGAATGCTTTCAGTTTTTGCCCATTCTGTATGATATTGGCTGTGGGTCTGTCATAAATAGCTTTTATTATTTTGTGATATGTTCCATCAATACCTAGTTTATTGAGGGTTTTTAGCATAAAGGTCTGTTGAATTTTGTTGAAGATATTCTCTGCATCTATTGAGATAATCTTGTGGTTTTTGTCTTTGGTTCTGTTTATGTCGTGGATTATGTTTATAGACTTTTGTATGTTGAACCAGCCTTGCATCCCTGGGATGAAGCCTACTTGGTCATGATGAATAAGCGTTTTGATTTGCTGTTGCATTCTGTTTGCCAGTATTTCACTGAGGATTTTGCATCGATGTTCGTCATGGATATCGGCCTGAAGTTTTCTTTTTTAGTTGTATCTCTGCCCGGTTTTGGTAGACATCTATGAGGCCAAAAAACATGAAAAAATGTTCATCATCACTGGTCATTAGAGAAATGCAAATCAAAACCACATTGAGATACCATCTCACACCAATTAGAATTGCAGTCATTAAAAAATCAGGAGACAACACATACTGGAGAGGATGTGGAGAAATAGGAACACTTTTACACTGTTGGTGGGAGTGCAAATTAGTGCAACCATTGTGGAAGACAATGTGGAGATTCCTCGAGGATCTAGAAATAGAAATTCCATTTAACCTAGCAATCCCATTACTGGGTATATATCCAAAGAATTATAAACTGTTCTATTATAACGACATATGCACACATATGTTCATCGCAGCACTGTTTATAATAGCAAATACGTGGAACCAACCCAAATGTCCATCAACGATAGACTGGATAAAGAAAATGTGGTACATAGTACATGGAATACTATGCAGCCTTAAAAAATGACGAGTTCATGTCCTTCATAGGGACGTGGATGAATCTGGAAACCATCATTCTCAGCAAACTGATGCTAGAACAGAAAATCAAACACTGCGTGGTATCACTTATAGGCGGATGTTGAACAGTTAGAACACATGGACACAGGGAGGTGAGCATCACACACTGCAGTCAGTTGGGAGGGACTAAGGGAGGGATGGGGGAGTGGGGAAGGTGGGGAGGCACAGGGGGTAGGGGGTAGGGAGGGTGGGGAGGAATAACATGGAGGGAAATACCAGGTATATGTGATGGGGGCAGGAAGGCAGCAAACCATCTTACCATGTATGTACCTATGCAACAATCCTGCATGATCTGCCCATGTACCCCAGAACCTAAAGTACAATAAAAAAAAGAAAGAAAAGAAATGCCAGTGACATCTAGGAATGGAGAGTGAGTCCTAGCCAATAGTCAGCAAGCAGATGGAAACATCAGTCCAACAAACAAAAAGAACTGTATTTTGCCCAACAACCTGACTGAACTTGGAAGCAAATCCTATATGGTACCTCAGGCTTGGCCAACATCTGGATTTCAGCCTTTGTGACCCTAAGCAGAGGACCCAGTTAAAATGTACCAGACTCCTGATCCATGAAAAATGTAAGATAAGAAATATGTATTGTTTGCAGCTGTTAAACTTGTGACAGTTACATAGCAATAGAGACTAATGCAGATCTTGATACAGAAAGTTGATACTGCTGTAATTGATACCTAAAAGGTGGAAATAGTTTTGGGATTAGGCAGTAACTGGAAGCTAGAAGAATTTTGAGGAACATGATAGAGAAAGGCTAAATTGTCTCAAATGGACTGTTAGTAGAAATATGGATATTAAAGACACAACTGGGGAGAGCTTAGAAGAAGATGAAGAGTATTATAGAGCAAACCTAAATTGCCCTAGGGAAAGGCTAAATCATCATGAACAGACTCTAATTAGAAATCTGGGCTTTTAGAATACTGTTGGGGAAGACTCAGAAGAAAGTGAGAATCATATTATTGGAACTGGATGAAGGAGAATCCTTGCTATGTGGTGATAGAAAGCTTAGAAAAATTGTCTCCTGCAGTTATGTGGAAAGCAGAATTTGTAAATGACAAACTTAGATATATAGCTGAGGAGATTTCCAAGCAAAGTGTTAAAGGTGCTGGCTTATTTCTCTCTTACTACTTATACTAAAATGTGAGAAAAATAATAACTGGAGGGAAAATCTGGTAAACATAAAGGGATCAGGACTGGAGGATTTTGAGACTGCTCAGCCTTTCCAGATGGCAAGAAATGCTAAGAGTCAGAAATGGCTTCCAAAAGTATGGCATAGAAAATAGAAAGACTGTGCAGTTGTCCAGCTTTTACTGAAGGCTCAGAAAGACTGACAGGTCAAAGTGTTCCGTCATAACAAAGGCTCTTCTGAGATATTAAGGTTGTGACCCACAGATCCCATCAGTGAAACTAGTGGGCCTCTCAGAAGCTTAGGAGTGTTGTCCTTCAGTCATCTCAGCAGAAGGCAAAGGTAGAGCAGGGAACATCTCAGAAAGGTTTGTGGTCATGGCTTTTGTCTAATGGAGTAAAACTCTGAAAAATTCAGGCAAGGACCATTCAGTGGGTTGAATTGTTTCTTCCTGTAATTCATGTCTTCCTTGGACCTATGAATAGCTGGGGGTGACCCAGATCACATCTTCAGTATCAAGACCCAGTGGAATAGCAGTTTCTTCCTAAAAGTGCCATGACATCAGTGAAGGGTATACACCGTGCCTTTTTTGAATTACAATGTGTATAACTATTATCCTATGTCTGCCCCACTATTGTATATTTGGAGTATTATAGGATCATAACATGTCTCTTTAGTTTTACAGGTCCACAGATAGAGAGGACTTGTTTCTGGGAACCGTCATTATGGATTACCCTATAGCCCCATCCTTTCCTGATTTCTACATGATGTACATGATGGAATTTGGGGCATATGAGCTATTGAGATTTAGATGAGAATTTTTGTTTTTGAGTTGATACTCTAATGGGAATTTGGGGAATTTATGGACGTGACGAATCAGGGGACTACAGGGTGGATTGTGGTAGGCAGTGTTCTAAATAGCTCCTTAATCTCTGCCCTCTAATGTTACTGCCTTATGTTGTATTACATGAAAAAGGAATTTTATAGATGCTGTTAAGGTGACTAATCAGTTGACCTTAAAATAAGATGTCATCCATGTGTGCCTATCCTAATTACAAAGACCCTTTAAAACAAGAGAGTTGTCTCTGGTTTACTGGGGAAGCAGAAGTCAGAGATTCAAAGTATGAGAGAAATTGAGTGTGTCATTGCTGTCTTGAAGGAGGAATCTACAAATGGATGTATTTGAGTGACCTCTAGGAGCTGAGACTGACTCCTGGCCAACAGTTGCTAGTGGAGAATGGAGACTTCAGTCCTACAACCACAAGAACTGAATTTTGCCAACAACCTGAATGAGCTCAGGAGAACATTCCTCCCCAGAGTCTCCTGATGAGAACACGGCTCAGCTGACATCTTGATTTTATTCTACCTTTGAGACGCTGAACAGAGGGCCCAGCTAAAATACGCTGGATACCTGACCCATGGAAACTGTAGATAATAATCTGTGTTATTTACTGTTATAAGTTGGTGACAATTTGTTATGAAAGAGTAGAAAACTAGTGTGTGCGTCTTTGTAAAACTAAGTGTATAATTCTATGTATATATATTCTTTTCAATAGAAGAGATCACATTTTTACAAAACCATATAAAATTAGTCTAGCCAGAGATTTATAGAACGATCATATTGTAAGTCAGTAATAAAATGAAATTTATAGTACAGACAGAATTCCAATTTGTAAAAAGCCCTTAATAAAGAGGGATAGCTCTAAGTACAAGCTTCTTACTGCTTTATCCTTCCGGGAGAATCTGTGAGAAGGATACCTTATTAGCATATACTCTCAAAGGGTTGAAATCTCAATAAAACAAAATCAGTTCAACAAGTTATCATTTAGCACCTTATATGCGCTACTGGACACTAAGTTTAGCACTGGGGGTTGGATGATATTGTTTTTGTCATCCAGGACTATGATAAATAAATTTATGTTATTTATGAACTGGTATAAGCTTATAAGAGCAAAGGTATTATAAAAGCAAAGGATACATTCTCAGCTTTGGATGCTCAGATACCTCACCTAAGGGAGATGAGGTGAGTGTGGCTTCTTAACTTTCTCCTGTTCTTTTTTTTTTTTTTTTTAATATTTTATTGCATTTTAGGTCTTAGGGTACATGTGAAGAACATGCAGGATTGTTGCATAGGTACATACATGGCAATGTGGTTTGCTGCCTTCCTCCGCATCAACTATATCTGGCATTTCTCCCCATGTTATCCCTCCCCAACTCCCCACCCCTAGTGGGGAACTAGGGCTGTCCCTCCGCTAGTTCTCCCCAACAGACCCCAGTGTGTGATGCTCCCCTCCCTGTGTCCATGTGTTCTCATTGTCCAACACCCACCTATGAGTGAGAACATGTGGTGTTTGATTTTTCTGTTCTTGTGTCAGTTTGCTGAGAATGATGGTTTCCAGGTTCATCCGAACAATTCCCAGGCTGGCGAAGATGGCATTTTACTTGTCCAGACTGAGGTCCTTTCAGGTTGCGGGTTGCAGGAAGCCGTAAGCAGAAGCTTACCAAGTCTTTAATACCTCAAATTATGCACTCCCAACCTCCAGTATAATTATAAGGCTGCAAAAACTGCCTTTAGTAAGCTCCATTTCCTAGATCTAACTAGTGTGGATTCTAGGTACAATTTCTTACTATGCCAATGGTGCCACCCTTGCTACATTGGTCTAGGTTTTAGAATAATGACAAAGCATCTCATATGAGTAGTTACATTAGAATGATGAGCAGTGTAAAATTGCTTAAGATATAGCAAAGCTTAACACAAAGACTTGGCTAAGGTCCTCAACACCTGGTTCATAAAGTAGTCCTGGGAATTAGATGATGTCAGGGATTAATTAAATGATATAAGTGCTTAATTCAATGCCTGGCATACATTTATAACTCAATAAATGTTAGTTGCTATTGCTGTTCATTACTGTGATTTACTTGTTATTGCTCTTATGGTAGCAACTGTGATTGCAAAAGAATTAAAGACAAGAGGGGCTGATACTGGGAAAAAGAAGAAAGGGCCGGGCGCGGTGGCTCACCAGTATAATCCCAGCACTTTGGGAGGCTGAGGCGGGTGGATCACGAGGTCAAGAGATCAAGACCGTCCTGGTCAACATGGTGAAACCCCGTCTCTACTAAAAATACAGAAAATTAGCTGGGAATGGTGGCGCGCGCCTGTAGTCCCAGCTACTCGGGAGGCTGAGGCAGGAGAATGGCTTGAACCCAGGAGGCGGAGGTTGTGGTGAGCCGAGATCGCGCCATTGCACTCCAGCCTGGGTAACAAGAGTGAAACTCTTTCTCAAAAAAAGTAAAGAAGAAGAAGAAAGGATCTGGAAGTCCTGATGTCCTGATGAGGCTGAAGAAATAATAAACTGGGAGTAACTGAATGAGAATGTTGGGAGAAAGGTTGCAGTTAGTGAATGGAGTTTTGAATGTAATATCAGGAGATAGAATAATTCCAAGTAATGACAGAAGTATAGCAAACTAGGATGGGTATGGCATATGTGTGATGTGAAATGGGAGAGGGGAGAGGAAGGTCATTAGCACTATGGAAGCCAAAGGAGTCTGGAGAATCGGGTAGGGTATCTTTGCGACTTTGGAACACTCTCAGGTTAACAGCACAACGTGGATTTCAAGAGGCAGTGATAACTGCTAACATCTTTAATAAAAGAAGGAAATACCTGCATCTTTATTGGTAGGATTTCCATGCCGGAGAGTGTCTCCAGATCCTGTCATTTTAGCAGAAGTACTCGGTGCGCTGTTTATAGCCTTGTTGGAATTCTCTCTACCTTCTAACTTCAGGAAGTGACTCTATTGTGCCAGTTACCAGAGAGCTGATGGGGTCGTGTATTCAGGCCCGAGCTGGCTGTTCTGTTCTGAATACGTCTAATATACCCATTCTTCCAGCCCAGGCAAACTGTCCTGGTGTAGGAAGAAAGACCCCTTAAGAGCTACTTGATCCAACATCACGAAATCTGTTCTCATTCTAATTTAGAATGCAGGGACTTGTGTGGTGACTCATATTTGAAAAGCTCAAATTAAGTAGTGGTGATCTCAACCGTGATTCAATGATGAGAACTGGAAAGTGATTCATCTCCTTTATGTGCTTGTCCTTGGGAGTCTCCAGGCTTAAAGGTCTTCCAGAAAACATGCTGCACTCAAGGAAAGACACTGGGCCCTCCTGTGGCAGTGTTTTAGCAATTACACAGAGTCATTCACTGCATTTTTTTTTTTTTTTACAAGGTCATTTCCTTTATTTCATTTTATTCTCATCTACAGTCCACAAAATGCTCTTTTGCTGTAATGACTCACCGCGAATAAATGAAAAGTCACTGATGTTTTTAGGTCAAAGGTGGGTGTACATTTAGTAAACCATTGGTGCAGACTCCCAATTATCTAATATTTAGGGATAACTGTATTTTTCTTAGTATCTACTTGTTATCAAAAAGTAACTTTTTCCTACCGTGACAGGATTTAAATGTATTTTATATGAAACTATCAGAGGCGTTTAAGCCAGAGCAGCTTCATCTTGCATAGTGGCTGGGTAAAATAAGACAGACCTACTGGGCTGCATTCCCAGGAAGTTAAGGCATTCTTAGTCACAGGATGAGATAGGAGGTTGGCACAAAGATCTTGCTGATAAAAACAGTACATGGTAAAGAAACCTGCCAAAACCCACCAAAACCAAGATGGTGATGAAAGCGACCTCTGGTCTCCTCACTACTCATCACATGCAAATTATAATGCATTAGTATGCTAAAAGACACTCCCACCAGTGCAGTCACAGTTTACAAATGCCATGGCAACTTCAGGAAGTTATCCCATATGGCTTAAAAAGGGGAAGATCCCTCAGTTCTGGGAATTGCTCACCCCTTTCCTGGAAAAGTCATGAATAATCCACCTCTTGTTTAGTTTATAATCAAGAAATAACTATAAGTATCCTTAGTCCAGCGGCCCAAGCTGCTGCTCTGCCTGTGGGGTAGCCATTCTTTATTGCTTTACTTTCTTAAAACTTGCTTTCACTTTCCTCTCTAGACTTGCTCCAAATTCTTTCTTGTGCAAGATCCAAGAACCCTCTCTTGAGGTCTGGATCAGGACCCCTTTCCGGTAACAATATTAGGAGGAAATAATAATTAAAAAACTAGTTGAAAGTTAAGATGACTTATACTAAAATAAACCAAAGATTCTTGAGTACTGTGTGGATTCTACAGCACTGTGTGGAATTACAAATCGATACCTGAAGATCTACCTGACAAAGGAAGACCATGTAATTTAACAAGATTATTGATTTTTGCCTCTCCTATGCTGAGCATCCAGAACTAGATAGGAACTACTCCTATAAATTTTCCTAGTATTTTGTTTAAAAATGCTCACTATAGCCCTGGTAAACTATCAGTTCCAATGCCACCTGATACAGCTGTGACCATGTCCCCAGTTTGTAATGTTTCTAGTTAACATTTACAATGAACTCATTTTGTGATAGAAACTGATCTAAATACTAAACATGAATTAATTCATTTAATGTTTACAACAACTCTAGGAAGTAAAAAGTTATTATCCTTATCCCTATTTTTATATACAAAGAAACTGAAACATAGAGACTTTTTTCTAATACATAGAAATGAAATTAATTTATTTCCATAATCATGAGGTACATACAATGTTGTGACATGTACTTCTTTATTTTTAAAAAATTTTTATTTTTATTCAATAGTTTTTGGAGTACAGGTGGTTTTTGATTACATGGATAATTTCTTTCTTTCTTATTTTTTCTTTAAGGTTGTCACTGAGCTCATATGTTGTAATTAATAATAATGCAGTAATATTTCACCTATTCGTAATTCTGCAATCAGGTTATTTCAGCTCAACAAATACTCTCTGAGCACATGATTTGTGATAAGCATTGTGCTGGAGGCTGAGGATATTAATGGTGAATAAAGTATTCATATTTAGGAGCCCAATGGAGTTAATATTCTGGCAGGGAAGACATATATTAAGTCATTAATTGTAAATATGGCAAACGTTTCACTAAATCAGCTGTGGGAGCATGTACTAGGGTATTTACCTTGGCCGAGGAGTCAGGGATGTTTTCACTGAAGAAGTGATGCTTTAGCTATAACTTGAAGGTTGAATAGGAATTAGCTAGGTTGAGGGCAAGGTGTAGGGGTGAGGATGAGCTTTCCAGGGAGATGGGAATATAGCTGGACAGGGCTGTGGGTGCAAAAGTGCACATATATTTGGAAAACTGAGAGTAGTTCAATGTAACTGGATCAGAGAGGGCAAGGGGAAACGTGGGACAATAAGACTGGAAGGTCAGGAAGTGGCAAGATTGCGAACCATATAATGGATTTGAGATATTATCCTGTGGACGGATAGAAATAATTAAAGAGTTTTAAGCAGAAAGATGACAATCAGATTTCTTTTGTGAAATATTATTCTATGATAATCTCTTTAGAAACTCTTGGAAAAAAAAAAAAAAGAAACTCAATAGTTAAAAACCAGGAATAAATAGCAAATGCTTCTAAGCAGTCTAAATCTACTATATGCATGATGAAACCACATTCCCAAATTTATAAATCTATCTTACTCATAAAAGAATTTCCATGTTTGTAATTTAGTTTACATTCTGTTCACGCACTTTCAAAAGCTTTGTTATCTTCTTTTCGTAGTTTTTTGGGGTTGTCATTTCTTTTTCCTTTTTTTTTTTTTTTTTTTGTCAGTGGTGAAAGGGAAATATACTTAACAAATGAATGTATTTTAACTGAATCTTGAAAACCATAAAAAGGCAAAGCATAAAGAGAAAGCCGATTGGTCAGTATTAGCTACTTAAGAAGGCATGCAGTGTATTTTAGAAATATTTTCATAAAATATTTAAAAATCTTTAAAAGTTTATTATTATTACCACTTTTTTTTTTTTTTTTTTTGAGATGGAGTTTAGCTCTTGTTGCCCAGACTGGAGTGCAATGGTGTGATCTCGGCTCACTGCAATCTCCACCTCCCGGGTTCAAGTGATTCTCTTGCCTCGGCCTCCCATGTAGCTGGGATTGCAGGCATGTGCCACCACACCCAGCTAATGTTTGTATTTTTAGTAGAGACAGGGTTTCTCCATGTTGGTCAGGCTGGTCTCAAACTCCTGACCTCAGGTGATTCTTCTGCCTCGGCCTCCCAAAGTGCTGGGATTACAGGCATGAGCCACTGTGCCCGGCCAAAAGTTTATTATTATAACAATAACAACCAATTACATCTGGAATTTGGAACAAACCTAGTCCCACGATATGGGAAATTTTCCTTTATCTGTTATCATTGAAGAATGAAGACTGTTTCCACAGTTTTTCTATTTCAAAGGTTTGTCCCTTTATTATGCTAATATTGGTAATTCAATATTTTCCCCTGAAAAATCACACTCAAAATTAGTTGTATACATGCTTATTTTGATAATTAGATTTTTTGGTGCTTAACCAAAGGAGATGAAGGGTAAATAAGGCAGATACAAGTTTGGTAGCTACTACTTCCTACCCAAACTTCAAATATCTCTTACAGTTGCGTCTTCCTAATTCCATTTTTTGGGTTTACAAGTTTATTGCAGCAGAGACTATCTGCCCTATGTCTTTTCTAATTTATTTCCATTTAGTACATAAGAGATGGAAAACAAGGGTACCAAACTGTGATATAAGGTTTATGTAAATAAAAAGGATGGCAGTGCATGGATTTTGAAGGCAGATTACCTTGATTTGAGTTTTAGTGCTTTTTTAATAGCTGTGTGAGTGAGGTGCTTTACTCTCTGACAGGATTTTTTCACATTTAGAGTTAATATGCCTGGATTTCAATCCTGGATCTACCTTTGACTAACTATTTGGCCTTGGGAAACTTTGTAAACCTGGCTTTCTACAGCAAGGATTATTATAATGAATAAACATAAATAGAACTACTACCATTATTATTCTACCACTGCTAGTTCTCCCAGTTGTTACTAGTCATGGTAATAGTGATAGTAGAATTGCCACCACCACCACTGCTAACAAAAACAATGGTATCTGTCTTTTTTCTACTCAATAGAGTTGTTACAATAGAAAATATGTTATATAACCTAAATCAGAAAGCACTGTGCAATTATGAGGAGTTATTATTACATCTTTAAATTTTCTGCTAAACTCCTAACAGTTAAAATTTTGATAGATTTATTGAATATTTGGAGAATTATGAAAAACATTTGTATAGTGCACCATTCGTATTATTCTAAAAATACATTCACATAGTAAATCTCATTTCATTCTGTTTAAAAATCAGTGCTATTGATAGGCAAGATACTAATATCTATTTTGGAGACTGTCATCCATGCAGAAAGTGGAGCTCTCTAAAAAGGTATAAAGCGTTTCCTATCTGGTGACACATTTTCTCTCTGGTTCTGCACTGTATATCCCTAAGGGCAAAAAAGGTGTTCGAACTGCGTTTTTCATGAATTTTCATCATTAAAGATAACTGCCTAGTTACTCATAATGTTTCCCTAAACCTGTGGGTTGTTTCCAGTGTTTTGGTTTTATAAGCAATGCTTCAATGTACATATTTCTTGCATAAATAAGGTGAATATTTTTGTAGAATAGATTCCTAGAAGTGGAAGTGTTGAGTTAAGGTATGTGTGTATTTCAAGTTTTATTAGAACAGTTCACAAAAGAAGATATTCAAATGGCAATAAACATGTAAAAATGTACTTAACATCACTGCTCATCTGGAAAATGCAAATTGCAGTCACAAGGAGATACCACCATATTCCTTCCAGAATGGCTAAAATTCAAAAGACTGGCAAAACCAAATATTGAGAGGGATGTAGTATGCAGAGCATCTGGAACCCTCAAACATTGTGAAAATGTAAATAACTATTGAAGCTAAAGATATTCCAGCTCTATGACTTAGCCATCCAAGAGCAGGGAGTGTCTCTGCCCACCAAAGGACATGTGCAAAAATGCTCACAAGGAGAAAACAATAAAAGCAGAAAATATTGAAAGGAAAAACAAGTATTCAATAAAAACAATGAAATCAAAAATTGTCTCTTTGAAAAGATTAATAAAATTGATAAATCTCAGGTGAAAATTATCAAGACAAAAAGTGAGAAGTTATAGAAAGTGAGAAGCAATGAAAATGGAGACATTAAAAAAACATAAAAGTATATTATGAACAAATTTATGTCAGTACTATTTTTTTTTTTTTTTTTTTTTTTTTGAGATGGAGACTCTGTCACCAGGCTGGAGTGTAGTGGTGCAATCTTCACTCACTGCAACCTCTGCCTCCTTGGCTCAAGCAATTCTCCTGCCTCAGCCTCCTGACTAACTAGGACTACAGGCACACGCCACCATACCCAGCCAATTTTTGTATTTTTAAATAAAGACAGGGTTTCACCATCTTGGCCAGGATGGTCTTGATCTCTTGACCTTGTGATCCGCCCCCCTTGGCCTCCCAAAGTGCTGGAATTACAGGTGTGAGCCACTGTGGCTGGCCAGTAAATTAAAAAACTTAAATATAATAGACAAATTTTTAGGAAAATAAAAACTTGCCAAAAGCTACCGAAGAAAAAGTACAAAATCCAGAGAATTGTCTAACTTCTAAAGAAACTTAAGAAACTTAGTTAAACATTTTCCATATAGAAAACTTTAAGTGCAGCTAGCGTTACCAATGAGTTTTTCAAAATACAGTCATGCATCACTTAATGCTGAGGACAGATTCTGAGAAATGTGTTGTTGGACAATTTTGTCATTGTGTGAATGTCACAGAGTGTACATACACAAACCTGGATGATATAGCCTACTATGTATGTAGGCTATAAGCTACAAACCTGTATAGCAAATTCCTGTAGTGACTACTGTAGGCAATTGTAACACAACGGCAAGAATTTGTGTATGTAAACATATACATACATAGAAAAGGTACAGTAAAATACCGTATAATCTTATGAAGCCACCATTGTGTATGCCATGTGTTGCTGACTGAAACGTTGTTATGTGGCACATGACTGTACATAAAGGAAAAAGTAATGCATCTTACATGAGCTTCTCTAGAAAATAGGAAATAGAGAACACTTCTTAACTTTTTTGAGACCTAGGTAACCTTGATAATGAAATAAAGAAATCTCAGGTCAACCTTTTTTCACATACCTAGATAACAAATCTTAAATAAAATATTGGCACAGCAAGTCCAGGAGTTTTTTAAAATGAATAATAGAATAAAATCAACCTGGTTTATTTCTAGTAATGCAAATTTGGTTATTCAATGGAAAATTAATGGAATTCATCATAACAGACTATAGAAAGCACATCATATCTCCTTAGAAACAGAAAAATCATTTGATAACAATCATCCATTCATAATAAAAACTCTTAGAAAATCTGAAGTAGAAAAGAACATCCCTAATTTAGTAAAAAGTATTTACAAAAACAAACAAGGAAACAAAAAAATCTGCTGAAAGCCATTCATCTGAGGTTATGAACAAGTCAGTATGCTCACAGTCATCATGTCAGCCTTATACTGGTGGCCCTAGTCAGTGTAATTGGGGTGTAAAAAATAATGGGAAATAAAGGAATAAATCACTATTTTAAAGATTCCAAGGCAGTTTATTAAGTTACCTGAAGTACAGAAAAGTACACTTAATTAAAATTAAATGTACATGAAAAACAAGATGGCAAAGTTAGAATATAGACATAAAATAGAATCAGGGATGAGACTCTAAAAGACATGTACCACAGCATCTTACATATGTCCAATCAGTGGGGTGCAAATCTGATTCTAACCTTCCTAGCAACTATCAACAAAAGGCTTTCCAATTACCTTTACAAATCATGTGAGATTAAAACAGTCCAGTCGCCTAAGAGAAATATAATCCTTTCCAATGCCAAGATCAGGTAAGATTATTTCTTGATCGAAAATACAGACAAAATATGCAATGGGCATGTGAGAAGATAATTATTTTCTATCCTCTGGGCTTGAATTTTTATCTATAACTTTATATTTTGAATAGAAAATGTTCATGTTCATACCCTAAATTGTTTCCATTTAGAGTCAGTGGTGGTGTTGACTATTTTGCATCTTCTGGAAAAAAGTCTACATTCAGGTTAGAAATATTTTTCTCAAAATGAATTATAGATTTCTACCTCAAGAGTATGCGAAATATGATACCCCGTTTTCCAGCCTAGAAGAGCTAAATGAACTGGCCCTTCAAGAATTTCAGTCTCCGGCCAGGCACGGTGGCTCAAGCCTGTAATCCCAGCACTTTGGGAGGCCAAGGCGGGTGGATCATGAGGTCAAGAAATCGAGACCATCCTGGTCAACATGGTGAAACCCTGTCTCTACTAAAAATGCAAAAAATTAGCTGGGCATGGTGGCGTGTGTCTGTAATCCCAGCTACTCAGGAAGCTGAGGAATGAGAATTGCTTGAACCCAGGAGGCGGAGGTTGCGGTGGGCCGAGATTGCGCCATTGCACTCCAACCTAGGTAACAAGAGCGAAACTCCGTCTCGAAAAAAAAAAAAAGAATTTCAGTCTCATCTAGATGTTAAAGAGGTGAAGAAAAAAAAAAATCCGTTTGCTTTTAAATGGATTGCCTGGACAAGTAATTAGTCATTTCTACCAAAAATTGTGATGTTCTTATGTAAAATATTTATATAAATTATAAAATCTGACAACAAAAGTTAAAGCTTAGCGATAAAGAATACTTCTCTCTTTTATGAAGGCATATGATGTAAATGAATTTTAAACATGATTGATCAACTAAAGACTATTGAGTTATATTGTAAGTGTGATGCTTTTTCAAGCTGATATCAACTTAATGGGGCTTGATGACTCCTGTTGAAATTTAGTATTTTTTTCCTTCAAACTCTGTTAGCATATTTTAAATATACAAGCAAAAGAAAATACTAAAAATGTTTTAAGATGTCTGAGTTCCCAATCCTAGGATCCTGTGGGAATTAGGAAAGGTATATTTCAATTACGGAAGTTCTCAAAAAAGTGTCAAGTAAGAGTGAGCTGTTATGAAACAGAGTAACAGTGGCAGTCACAAAATAGCCTTTGGACTTTGATGATCTTGATTGTGAGCTCCCTTTCGACCACTTTTAAACATGTGATTTTGAGTAAGTTATTTACTCTGTATGTCTCAGTTTCTTCATCTAAAATGAGTACATTGCTAACATCAGGTGTTCACGTACATTGGCTCATGATAAAAAATGATAGCATTTATTATTGGCTGTTACATAGGTGTCAAACTTATAGCAGAAATTGCTATTATTTGGCAACACATATAAAAAAAGGGTCTGGCCATTATTTTAATGCTTTACCTAAATTTATATCCCTTGGAATGACTGGCACATATTTGTTGAGTGAACCAATAAATGAATGTCTGGATAAAATCGGTTTTTAAACTCTTTGTTCATTTGGTCACTCATTTATTCAGCAAATAATCATTGAATACCTCTTAGGTATCAGGTGAATTTACATAACATTGGAAAAGACAGATATTAATTAAATAAACTCAAAGGCAAATTTAAAACTCTAACTGATAAGTTTCTGCAAAGTGTATCTTGAGGATATTTTAATTAGTTGAGTCATGCATGCTTATGTCACATGGGTTTTGTGGATTTTAAGCCAGTTGACAGATGGAAGTTGAGTCCGTGAGTTCAAAGCAGAATGTGAAAGAATGCATGTAACAGGTCTGGCTCATCTGGAGGGGTTTATTTTGCATGAACACATCTTTCTTGTCAAGCTAAGCTACAAGAGCCTCCCTGCCAAGGCAAATCTTTTCACTTATAACTTAGATCTAGTCTCTCTAGCCTTCATTTCTGTCAACAACATGAGAGAACCAAGCACCTTTATGGGTGAAGCAAAATTTCCAGTTAAGGTCCATCAGAGATAAAGATATGATATGAGTATTAGTTACGTTTTCAGGAGCTGAGAGGGTTCTGCAGTGGGAAACTTGTTTCAGCATTGAAATCTTCAACAGCTCAAAGTAGAAATAAATGCTATTCCAGTTGTTTTAACATACTTTCACTTTGCTTATGTCAGGAAAATTCATTTTCTCCAGGGAAGCTCATCTTTTAGTGCTTGAGTTAAATTTTTTCAAGATAATTAAGAGGCAAATTATACTGTATCATGTGTCATCATCACAGATAGTTAATGAATATCCACTGGGTGTATTTAAATGTGCTGGGCACAGTCATGAATTTTGAATTTCTGGAGAGATATGAGAACAACTGGCTTAATATTGTCTATATATTTCATTATTTTGGAGTGATGCCGAAAGCCTGTTGGACCAAGAATGAATGTTTTTCCTTGATCAGGTGTTCTAGGAAATAATTTAAACAGACATAATTATAGTAATCTACAAACAAACCTTCCAGTAACTATGTGGATTGTCTCAACCAAGCTGAAATCGTTACAAAACACCGTATTTTGAGCTCTCACAATGTGCCAGGACCTGTTCTCATTGCTTTACTTATATTACTTTATTTGATCATCAGAATAATTCTATGAAATAGGTACTGTAATTACCCTCATTTTATGGGTTAGACTGAGTCACAAAATAGTTAAGAAACTTGCCATGTCACCAACTGTGAGTGGTGAAGCTAAATTTTAAACCTCGACGATCTGGTTTCAGAAACTGCTCTTAACCAATATGATGTACTACTGCTACTAGTACTGCTACCAAACCCCATTGGGACTAGTACTGCTACTAAACCCCATTGGGACTAGTAGTAGTAGCAGTGATAGCAGGACTAGTAGCAGCAGCAGCAATATGGGAATAAGTAGAAGGAAAGAGAGAGGAAAAGGAAGGGAAAGGAGAAGCAGGAAGAGAAGGAGAATAATTAGGGAGTAACTAGAAGTAGGATTAGTAGTACAGTCAGAGCAGCAGCTTAATACTGAGGAGCAGCAGAGCTGGTAGTGAAGAGTGGAAACTCTGGAACCAGATAGCCTTGGTCCAAATCCTAACTACAATCCTAACAGGAACATATGTACCTCAGCTTTCTTATCTGTAAAACAGGGATTGAGAAGGATGAAATGCTAAACACATGAGAGTACTTAAACTGGACCCTGGCACATAGTATATGTTGGCTGTCAATATTGTTATTATTGCTGTCTGTTCTGTACCCTGAAAATGAATAACAAAGACGTGAATGAGAATCCTTCTTTTCTTTTTACTTCACTCATCTTTAATATCCCCATCATGTGATCCTTGCTTAGCTTAGTGTCTTTTTTTTTTCTCGGCATCCTAAGATGCATTTTTTCAGGAATATATATATATATATATATATATATATATATATATATATATATATATATTTTTTTTTGCTGGCAACTGGAGATATATCTTACCTGCCTAGATATATTGTAAACTTCTCCAAAGCAGAGGCAGTAACACCTTAGAAATACTGAGCTTCGTAGGTGAAGAGACAATCCAGGCAACCAGAATATGGAAAGTAAGGCCTGCACCTGGCCTGTGGCCAAGCCCATCCTGGAGGTCTGTGGGGGGATTTTCTCACATAGAGCAGGCTGGCCATCCACGTAGGCACTTGTGAGAGTCAGGGGCAAGGCCCAAGCAAAGAGAGCAGCTTCAGCGCTGGGCCTTTATCCTTGAGAAGGAAGCGTGTGGGTGGGGAAGGAAGATCATGCTGACAGCAGTAATATGCTTACTGAGAATGGCTTTTCTTGTTTATGAAAATACCAATTAAAACTTCTCACTGGGCATAGGGGCTCATGTTTATAATCCCAGGACTTTGGGAGGTTGAGTGGGGGGATCACTTGAGCCCAGAAGTTTGAGACCAGCCTGGGTAACATAGGAAGACCCCGTCTCTCCAAAAAATTGAAAAAAAAAAAAAAATTAGTCAGACATGGTGGTGCTCACCTGTGGTCCCAGCTCCTCAAGAAGTGGAGGCAGGAGGATTGCTTCAGCCAGGAGGCTGAGACTGCAGTGAGCCATGATTGCACCACCGCACTCCAGCCTGAGCTACAGGAGCAAGCCCTTGTTACAAACAAACAAACAAATAAAAAACTTTAGTTCCTCAGTCACACTAGCCACATTTAAAGTGCGCAGTAACCATGTGGCCCTCAGTTATAGCACTAGACAGCACGAAATAGAACGTCTCCTTCATCACAGAAAGTTCTATCGGCCTAGACAGTACTTGATACACAGTGGTTGTTCAATAAATATTAGCCGAGTGAAATACTTGAAAAGAACAAAGAATACTTGCTTTGTTCTCATAGCAATTTTTTTGAGAATCAAAAGCTCTTTTTAAGTAGTGAATGGCCTGAGCATGTTGAAGAGCTTTTATTTCCCTTATGGCTTCCAAATAGTTACATGAGGGACCTTGTGTTCTACAGATGCACAATGAATTTTTAATGCTGGTTATGTGCTGAGGATGGTGTTTCCTTGTGGCGTCTGTTCCCTTTTGATTGCAAGAAACAGGGGTAACTTGACATAACTTATGACCCGGTTTGTTTTTCCTCCTTTTCCCAAGAAGCCCACTCTAACTTTCTGAATTTTTTGATTCTCCATTTCCAAACCCCATGGGGACTACTCCTAAGGCATTTTGTGAAGTGAGTCTGTATTAAGGGAACAATGTGAAGTGTGTGCCTGTGTGTGTGTGTGTGTGTGTGTGTGTGCGCGCACGTGTGTGTTTTGGAAAGCAAAACTGGTAGTCAACGGATTTGTAATCCTCTGGCAATGGTTTCCCAAGCAACCTGTGTGGATGACAAAACGCTGCTTTGAATAATAGAAGTGAAAGTGACCTTACTTCTTCTTTGGCATCTGCCTCTAATTTGTTTCTTTAGTTTTTGATTTTCAAACATTACTGCTAATTGGTTCATTTATTATTCTCATAACTAACAGTTATATTATTGAATTAGTTACTTGTGTTTGAATCCTTCCTCTTGATTTACTAAAGATGTTTACATATGTCATCTTACATCTCTTATAACAATCTTGGAAGGCTGATAGGGCAGATATAATTATCCAACTATATGGACAAGCTTCAAATCAGGGCATTTGCGTAGGTGTCTCGCATCAGATTACATGGCTTGTGAAACGCAAATTAGGGCCAAACCCCACGATTTCTATTATTCGTTTTCACTGCTGAAATCCGTCAAATTTACTTTGAAGGGGGATGCCATCAATGATAGGTAGTAACAGATACAGACATTAATGTGAACCGGCTTCAGCTTTATCTGTCCCTTTCACTGGGTTGTGGTCTTGCTTTTTAAATTTTTTGCTTGACTTAGAGGCAGTAAACAGTGGTAAAAAAGGGTAGAATTTGAATTTACACAGGCTTTGGTTTCTTGTCCACTATTTACAAGATGAAGCTATTTGAGCAAGTTACTTACATTTTCTGAACTTTATTCTTTAAAAAATATCTAAGAAGCAAATGAGCAAATCAGGAATATGACCCACCTTACCAGTACATTGTGTACATTGTGCCAGTCAGTTATATTTTGAAATCTAACCAGCTATAAAACAGTAATTGTTTCACCCCCTTAGAAGTAAACAGTGAACGACATTTCAGAGAGTATTTTGGCAATCGCATGCTCTGGAAAGATCTTATAGAGTGAACAGTTAGAGTGAGTAAAACTCCACTGAAATTGGTAAGTATTTATTAAACATCTACCATGTGCCTGAAAATGGGTTATGCAAGGCTCCTTCAAATGCAGCCCCTGTACTCCTGTTCTCTGATATTTTGAGTATAGTCTCATAAATAGTGATAAAATACTCTTTACTGAGAACCTAAGAGTCTGGCAGCATGTCAATAATAATATAAAGAAGGTAAGTTGTGGCCTTTTTTTCTAGAGAGGGAAATAAGGTATTTGCCATTATTATTCACATTTTATAGATGAAGATCCATATTAAATGAACTATCCTAAAGTTCACAAAAATAGTAAGTGAAGGAGCATGTATTCTCATCTAGGTCCATCTGATTCTAAAGTCGTTTCTCCTGCTTGAGAGAAAATCTGATATAATCCCAAAAGGACTAACACCATCGTGAACTCCATCACCACAATCAACACTTTATTTAGATTCACTTAGTGCCAGATACTGTGCTTAACATTTTATGAGCTTTCTTTCCTTTCATCCTCACAGTAATGTTGAGAAGTAGGTACTCTCAGTGATCCCTTTCTTCCAGTGGGGCACTAGAATCAGCTCAGGAATGGAAGAGGTAGGATTCGAACCCAAGTCTATCTCTAGTTGCTGTTTACCACTTGCAGGCAGAAAAACTGGCCTGTTCTTCCCACCACTGTCTGCATGTGGAGAAACAGCTCCCTCACATTCTAGTTCACTAAGACTTTGTGTGAATAACGACTTTCTCATTTATATTTGTGTCCTACTCCTTCAGATAACCAATAAAAGCTATTTGTAGCAACTACCCAGGAAATTTAAATGATGCAGCTGATCAAAGCATTCAACACAAAGCCAGTATTTTTATACGTGATAAAAATCCATATCACCAGCAAATGAAACAATATTTAGTTCCTCATCATGCTTCAATTATGTATATATGTTCTTTTTTTTTTTTAAGGAAATGAGAATTTTCAACGATTAGCATAGGACAGATTCTACTAAGAAATGTTATCTATATTTTTCTATTCAAAATAAACTACTTGGTAATCATTCCAACTATAATGAAAGAGAGAATAGAATGAACTTAGTCAGATACTGCACAAATAATTTGATTCATGTGTTTAAGGATCAACAATGGTTTATAATATCCTAGCAGATCAAACCTAAAACCCTCGCCCAGGCCTCTCTGAATCAGTCCAAACATATCCATACTTCTCTCTGTCACAAACCCCATTTACTCTTCACAGTATCAAGAGGCTTATCCCATGCCCCAGTTGGATTGTCTGTATTCCTTCGTTTGGTGTGTTCGTCCTTATTCCTCAAAAACTCTATTCCCTGTTCTTCAAAAGCTGCCCCAAATGATGCTACTCTATAATCCCTTCTTCCAGGACTTTAGCCTCTACTGACTTCTCCTTTCCCTGAACAACTATGCCATGAAGTAAAATATGTAGATGATATAATATAACCATAAATATTATTTCAAAAAGTAAGATAATATTTCATTATAGTATGAGGGAGAAAAAATAAAAACAAAATTTTACTGAAATAATGTGAATTTTAATAGTAAATACAGGGGCACAACTTCATTAGAATACAGAATGAAGGCTGGGCGCTGTGGCTCATGCCTGTAATCCCAGCATTTTGGGAGGCTGAGGCAGGTGGATTATCTGAGGTCAGGAGTTTGAGACCAGCCTGGCCAACTCGGTGAAACCCCGTCTCTACTAAAAATATAAAAATTAGCTGAGCATGGTGGCAAGTGCCTGTAATCTCAGCTACTCGGGAGGTTGATGCAGAGGCAGGAGAATTGCTTTGACTTGGGAGGCATAGGTTGCAGTGAGCTGAGATCATGCTATTTCACTCCAGTCTGGGCAACAAGTGTGAAAATCCATCTCAAAATAAACAAACAAAAAGCAAAAATAGAATACAAAATGAATACTCAGATACCTGCACCTTCATGGGAAATCACCATGACTGTAACAGCTGAAAATATATATTAATCTAGTTTTGCTGTATTGGCAACTCAAAGTTGTTTTGCCATCAATAACACAATCATATGAAATGGTAATAAAATAAAATTTCAAACCAATGAAGTATAATCTTCCCTTGCTATACACAGTCATGTATTTCTGAAAATGTTTGTGTATATTAAAATAGAAAGTACTTTTTATTTTATAAAATTGAGTTATACTCTAGGCTGTAAAAATTGTGAACAGATTTTTTTCATCTACCTGTGTCTGGCTGGATATTTGAAGCCATGAAGAATACAAGGTTATTCTTTGTTTAAATTGTCCCCTGAATTGCAGGAAAACCAGCAAAATCCCTTTTTCTAGTTATTTTGAAATACATATTACAATATTTTTGACTATGGCCACCCTACTAAGCAATGGAACAATGAAACATCAGAACTTACTCCTCCTATCTATTTGCAATTTTGTACCTGTTGATCAGTCTCTCCCCATCCCTCCCTCTCCACTACCCTCCCGAGTAACCACTATTCTACTCTGTACTGCCAGGAGATCAGCTTTTTAAAATTCTGCAAATGAGTGAGATCATGCAGTATTTGTCTTTCTGTGTGTTACTTAATTCACTTAACATAATGTCCTCCAAGTTCATTAAGTTGTGGCAAATAATAGGATTTCATTCTTTTTATGGCCGACTCATAATCCATTATGCATATATATATCACATTTTCCCTATCCGTTCATCCACTGATGGGCACTTAGGTTGAGTCAATATCTAGACTATTGTGAATAGTGCTGCAAAAAACTTGAAAGTACAGATATCTCTTTGACATCCTGATTTTCTTTTCTTTGGATATGTATGCCCAGTGGTGGGATTGATGGAGCATATGGTAGCTCTAGTTTTAATTTTTTGAAGAGCCTCCATACTGTTTTCCATAGAGGCTGTACGGATTTATATTTCCAACAACAGTGTGTAAGCGTTCCTGTTTCTCTACATCCATGCCAGCACTTATTTTTTGCCTTTCAGTATTAGCCATTCGAATTGGGGTGAGGTAATATTTTAGTGTGGTTTTGATTTGCATTCCTTTAATGATCGGTGATGTTGAGCATTTTTTAAATATGCCTATTGGCAATTTCTGTGTCTGCTTTTGAGGAATGTCTATTCAGGTCTTTTCCCCATTTAAAATTGGATTATTTATTTATTTATTTATTTTGGTTATTGAATTGATTGAGTCCCTTATAAATTTTGGATATTAAGTCCTTGTCAGATGCATAGTTTGCAAATATTTTCTCCCATTCTGTGTGTTATCTCTTCATCTCTTCATTCTGTTGATTTTTTCCTGTTTTTGTATAGAAACTTTTCATTTTGGTGAATAATAATCTCAATTGTCTATTTCTCTCTGATTCTGACCCTTTTGCCTCCCTCTTTTAAAGACTTTGGGATTACACTGGGTTCATCGAGATAATCCAGAATAATCTTCCCAATGTAAGATTCTTACTTTAGTAACATCTGCAAAATCCCTTTGGCTGTGTAACGTACCATTTTCACAAGGGTTTAAGTGATTAGGATGTGAACACCTTTGGGGAGCCATTAGTTTGTCTACCACACAGATTATTTAAAGATAATGTAGCTATTCTATATTTCTTTTGGCTTTGGACATGTTTCTTTGAATTTTATATGTGAAATTCATTATCTAGCTTTCATAACTGATATGAAGTATTTCATTTTTAATTATAAATGAATAACATATTCACTTTATTGGAAATACAAAATTTGGCCCTTAAAAATACTCTGAATCTCTAAAAAAATCACCATTAAGATAATCACAGAAAAATATTTGTAACTCATATCAGAGGTCTTAAATAGATAAATATAAATGCCCCTAGGAATTAATTAGCAAATAACCGACAGTATCACTTATCATATTTATTCTTTTATAAGTTTTAGTTAGAAACACCTTCCCCAATGCAAGTTATAGAGGACTTCCTGTTTTTTCTTTACTTTTATGTTTTTTTTTTTTTTTTTTTTTCACATAAATAATTGATACATCCACAATTTATCCTGGTGGACATGGTGTGATATGAATCCACCTTTTATTTCTGAGAAATAATATCTATTTGTTATGATATTGTTTTAGAAGTTCAAATTTTCCCTACTGAATTAAGATGTTTTAAGAGTGCTGTATATATTTATGCTAATTCTGGAATTTTATTCTGCTGCATTGGGTTATCTATTGAGTCATGTGCCAGTAGCACACTGTTTAATTATTGAAGCCTGTACTTGTTTTAATATCTGGAACAGCAGCTTCTCTCTAATTACTCTGCTTTTTCAAAGTTTTCCTGGCATACTAATTTGTTTATTTTTTCATTTGAACTTTGGAATCAATTTGTCTGATTAAAAAAATATTCAGCATATTAATTTGAAGGGTGTTAAACATTTAAAGTGATTTAGGGATAATAAACATATTGATAGGTCTTCCTGCCACAGAGCATGGTATATATATATTTTTCTTCAATGTTATACATTTGTATAATATTTGTCTAAATCTTCTTGTCCTTCAGTTGTGTTTTCTTAATTGACATTTTAATGACATAATTGAAGATTCACATTCAGTGTAAGAAATAATACAAGGCCGGGCGCGGTGGCTCAAGCCTGTAATCCCAGCACTTTGGGAGGCCGAGGCGGGTGGATCACGAGGTCGAGAGATCGAGACCATCCTGGTCAACAAGGTGAAACCCCGTCTCTACTAAAAATACAAAAAGTTAGCTGGGCATGGTGGTGCGTGCCTGTAATCCCAGCTACTTAGGAGGCTGAGGCAGGAGAATTGCCTGAGCCCAGGAGGCGGAGGTTGCGGTGAGCCGAGATCGCGCCATTGCACTCCAGCCTGGGTAACAAGAGCGAAACTCCGTCTCAAAAAAAAAAAAAAAAAAAAAAGAGAAATAATACAGAGAGGCCAGGTGAGGTGGCTCACACCTGTAATCCCAATACTTTGGGAGGCCGAGGCGGGCGGATCACCTGAGGTCAGGAGTTTGAGACCAGCCTGGCCAACATGACAAAACACCGTCTCTACTAAAAATATTTTTTAAAAATTAACTGGGAGTGGTGGTGGGTGCCAGCTACTTTGGAGGCTGAGGCAGGGAGAATTCCTTGAACCTGGGAGGTGGAATTGCAGTGAGTCGAGATCCCATTGCATTCCAGCCTGGGCAACAGCGAGACTCCATCTCAAAAAACAAAGAGATAGATGTAAACACTGTGTAGTTTCCTCAATGGTAACATTTGCTAAATTTGTAGTATTTCTATAGTATACCAGCACAACCAGGATATTCACATTGATATAATCCACTTATTTTATTCAGATTTATCCAAAGTTACTTGCACTCATTTGTGTGTGTATGACATATGGTTTTATCGTATGTGTAGGTTTGTGTACCCATTACTACATCACTACAGTCAAGATAATAGCAGTGTTTTAAAGTAGTTTTCATATAAATTTCTTGTTTGCCCCTAAGCATTTCATCTTTGTTCTTTTTATAAAAAGGACTTTTTTTCCCCTCTACTACGTTCCTACTGGTTATTAGGTGTAACAAGAGAATGTTAATACTTTCTATGTTTTAAGATTGTATCCCCCATATTTCTTGATTCTCAAATTGTTTTTGTGTTTTAAAAATTGATTCCTCTGAGTATTTAGTCATATTATCCATAAATAATGTTAGTTTTATCTTTTCTTTTCCTATACTTAAAAGGCTTTGTCTCATCTAATTGATGTGATTGGCATATTTACAAAAGTATTAACATTGGAAATACTGGGTATCCTGATGTTTTTTACATTAGAGGGAATATATTGTTTTTCTTTACTAAGTATGATGCTAGTATTTGCATTTAACTAGATACATTTAATTATGTTGTGGAAACATTTACATATGCATAGTTCACTGACTATTTCCACTAAGAATAATTGTTGAATTTTTCCAAATGCTTTTCAGTATTTTTGGAGATGATTATACACTTTTTCTTAGATATACTAGTATAATTATTAATGTGTAAATTTTATAATGTTGAGCCATTCTTGCAACCCTGCATAAACCCTACTTGGGTCAAGATACATCATTTTTTTAATGTGTTGCTGGGTTTCAGTTGTTAATATTTTATTTAAAAATTTCATAGCAATATGCTAGTCAGGTTGGACTGTAGTTTTTTGTCTACGATTTCTGGGTCTGCACATTATTCTCACTTCTTTTCTATCTGGTTGCTTCTCCAGGCCTGGTCTTTTGCTTTCATCTACCAAGCCCAAAGTGCCTCCCTAGCACATCCTCACTCCAGCCAGCATGAAGGGAGAAAGAAGTAGTGGAAGATATCAGCCCCTTTTATTAAAAAGAAGTTCCAATTTCATGATTGCGCTCACATCTTAGTGTTCAGAAGTTATACCAAGATGCAGTGGAAGCTGAGAATTGCAACTACCGTACACCTCTAACATGAAGTCTTTGATTCATAGATTTACTGATGTGATTCTCTCCATTAGTCTGTCCTCCAGCTTTCCTTTGATTTTTCTTATGTTTCAGTAGTGTTTTAAAGTCAACTTCATAAATATCTTACACATTTCTTGTTGTCATTTATTCCTGTGCACCTTTTGTGGTGAGTTTTTTTAATTTCTCAGCAAAATTTTGCGTCACGTTCCACGTTTTTTTGTCTTTCATCAATGTCAGGTTAGTTTCTTCTTACTACTCATCATTACAGGTAGTTCCCCAAAAACACTGAAGACCTAACCCACAGTAGTTCAGAAAGCTATGTTCTTTGGAAAATAGGGTATTTATAAGGTAACCAAGTTAAAGTGAGGTCATTAGGGTAGGGGTTGATCCAATATGACTGATGCCTTTTTTAAAAGGGGAATTTATCCCATTCCTGGGCATATATCTAGAACAATATAAGTCATTCTACTATAAACACACATGCACGTGAATATTCATTGCAGCACTATTCACAATAGCAAAGACATGAAATCAACCTAAAACCCCATCAATGACAGATTGGATACAGAAAATGTAGTACATATACATCATGGAATACTATGCAGCCATAAAAACAATGAGATCATGTATTTTGCAGGAATGTAGATGGAGCTGGAGGCCATTATACTTAGCAAACTAATGCAGAAACAGAAAACCAGATACCACTTGTTCTTACCTGTATGTGGGAGTTAAATGATGAGAACTCATGTACAGAAAGAAGAGAACACTAGGGCCTACTTGGCAGTGAAAGGTGGGAGGAAGGAGATGAGCAGAAGAGTTGCTATTGGGTACTAGGCTTAGTACCTAGGTAATGTAATAGTCAGTACAACAAACCCCTGTGCCATTAGTTTACCTAGACAACAAATCTGCACATTTCACAGGTACCCCTGAACCTAAAATAAAATTTAAAAAATGGAGAAATTTGGATGCAGAGACAAAAATGCATAGGGAAGACAGTGGGATGGTACACAGGGGAAATGCCATCTAAAGATGGAGAATTGGAAGTATGGTCCCATAAACCAAGGAATGCTGGGGCCACCAGAAAGTAGAAAAGGTGGGAAAGAATTCCTTCACAGGTTTCAGAGGGAACACAGCCCTGCCAGTCTCTTGATTTCAGATTTCCAGCCTCCAGAACTGTGACACAATTAATTTTTGTTATTTTAAGCCACTCTTTGTGGTATTATTATGGGAGTGGTAGGAAACTTATATGCCTATCAATTATTGAGTTGGAATTCTCTGGATCAGCAATTTTCAGGGCATCTATTTCTGTGTGTCTGGGGAGGGTTCATAGGGAACCAGGGTTATGTTCCAGTTTCACACTCTAATGATTCTCTTCTGTGCTGCTCCTTTAGATACAGATTGGTTCCTGCAAATATGTGTCAACTGTGTGGATCTCTGTGTAGTCCTATCGTTTCCGCTTGTCTTTACCAAATAAATCCAAGAAGAGTTAGTCCACCAACTCTTCTAGCTTCTTGCACCCATTTTTGTAAGCTTTATGCTTGCCGTGAAAACCATGGTAATGAATATACAATAGTTTTAATCTCAGGATCTCTCTTTGCTCTCTTTGCTTTTTTTTTAAACCTCTTCCCTTATTCCTTCTGTCCTTTCTTAGTTGTGTTTGGTAGCCTTATGCTTGTTTTGATGTGTTTAGATTATATATTTTACTGCCAAGGGAGTATGAGGGGTTTTGTTGTTGTTCTCCTTGTTGCTTTTCTGTGATTTGCAGAAAGGCAAAAAGCAGATTTCCACAGTCATGTTCTTGAGTGAAGACTCTTCAAGAACCTTAAAAACTTTGCAATGGTTAGAACAGAATTAGAGAACTCATAAAACTACATGATGACTTTGTATTTTTCTTTTACCAGAAATCTGATTGGAATAGTGGGAAATAATGGTGAGTTGACATAGCAGGCCAGTCAGAGAGAACCACTTTGTCAGTTTGTGTAGATATAGGAACATCCCAATTCTGTTTCTCCTGAAATCCACCCTACAGTGTCAACACAGAACAAACCTCTCACAGATGTATCACTTTGGAGGGAGATTTTTAAATGCTGTCAAAAAAGACTTGAGTCTTGTTAATAAGTGGGCTTTCTGTATTTTTTTGTTGAACAGTTCAGCAGAATAAGTGCTTCTGATACTTTTTGACCTGGCATCAGTGAAATCTTTTAGCAATCATTCCTTCAACAAATATATTTCTTGAGTGGGTTTAATGTGCCCAGCATGTGTCTGAAGTGGGAGATAAACAATGAACAAAAAAGACATTTGTATTTCCTTTGAAAGCAGTTTAATTTTCTTTGACAGGTTCTTACAGAAAAAGTCCCTGATAAATTTGTTTTCAAAAGCAGAGCTAATACTTATATTTCATATTTCTTTTTATTAACTCCAGCAATAAAATAGTGAAGTCACCTTGTTACTTAGTCTCTGAAAGAATTAAATATGTTTCTATCTAATAGTTTTAAAAAATCATGATAGCACTGTTAGATTAAAGCTTTAGTTTTTTTTCCCCTCTAAAGAATGAAGTTCCCACAGGATCTGGAACCAGGATTTAGAAGTAGACAGACCCAGCATCAAGTCCTGATCTCATCATTGGGATGTTATCTGGTCTCTCTGAGCTTGGATTCTCTCAGCTGCAAAATAAAAATAATACCAACCTTTCTAGCCTAGTAGGAAGATCAAACATGCAAAACCATGTAAAACTCTCAGCATGGCAGATAGGAAGAGCTCAGTATGGTGTCTATTCCAGATTTCATAATTGTCATAGTTGTTTATAACACTGTGCATTAAGTTAATCATATATTGTATACTCCAGGAATGGTCTATAAGTGGCCTCCCTTCTACAATCTTCTATTGTTATAGAGACTTTTTGAAATGGTGATCTCTAACCCACACCCTTGTTTATTGCATTCTTCAGTTTTGTTGTTGCTGCTGTTGATGATGATTTTTTAAATTTAATTTTCTGGTTTTGATTTTCTCTATTTATTTAGCCTTTAGCCACCCGGTGATACGTAGGATGATTTCCTGGATGAGTAGACCTTGTAGCATAATTATTTTTTCTTTCTTTCTTTCTTTTTTTTTTTTTTTTTTTGACAGAGTCTAACTCTGTCACACAGGCTGGAGTGCAGTGGCACAATCTCCACTCACTGCAGCCTCCACCTCCTGGGTTCAAGAGATTTTCCTGCCTCAGCCTTCTGAGTTGCTGGGACTACAGGTGTGTACCACCATGCCTGGCTAATTTTTTTGTATTTCTGTAGAGACAGGGTTTCACCATGTTGGGCAGGCTGGTCTCAAATTCCTGACCTTATGAGCGTGGTGGCTTATGTCTGTAATCCCAGCAGTTTGGGAGGCTGAGGCAGGAGAATCGCAGCCTCCCAAACTGCTGGGATTACAGACATAAGCCACCATGCTCAGCCGGATAATTCCTTTTCAATATGTCCTCCTTACAGGCAGAAGATCTTGCCAGAAGACTGAGAACCCAGGCTTCCAAGATGACCACAGTTGCCTGTGCAGCTGCACCAGAGATCACAAGGTAATTGGTGGTTGCTTTGGCATCAAAAGCTACGCTGTGGTAAGAGATGTGAGGTATTTTAAATAGTAGGTTGTGTGAGATGAGTTTTCATTTTTCCTTCAAGGACTAAAGAGTAAAGAAGCAATTCCATATGGTGTCTTGATTCTAGGAACAGTCCAAGAAGGTGACAGGAATGTTGATGTCAACTATGGTCCTTTACTTAGAAATACTTTTGGTAGTCAAAGGTAAAAGTTGATACAGTTTGTTATAATCAGGAATGACATGGTGATGTCAGAGAAAACAAGACATTTTGGGAGTCGTGGATTGTGACCTAGGTGTGGCTCTGTAAGTAAATAGATGAACTTGAGGGAACTCATTACATTTTTCTACATCTGTTTAATCAACAGAAATGTCAACTATAGTATTGTTAGTATCACAGACTGTCAAACCAGACTGCCTTGATGCAAATTGTTTTGTTATTTACCAGCTATTGAACAAGTTCATTAACCTCTTTGTGTCTCAGTTTTCTTATTTGTAAACAGAGATAAGTTGTATCAACTTCAAAAGTTATTATGAGGTGAAGTGAGTTAATGAATGGAAAATGCTTAGAAGAGTGCCCAGCACATAGAAAGTGAGTGAATGAGTAAGTATGATGACTCCCTCTTCAGGCTACCATTTGGTAGAGGGCAAGGGAGTTTCCAGCCATCGAGTATGACCATGCTCTACAGCCACCATCAGCACGGCTCAAGACAGTGCCTGCATCCTCAGAATAAGCCTTCCCTTCTGCAGGTATCTTATCTCCATCTGTGGGAACTGGGTATGAGGCTCTGAACAGTTTCTGCTCTGGCAAAACACCCCACATCTTTCTCCCTCAAACATTCATAGCTTCTTTGCCATTTTATGCTTCTGATACACCAGAAATAATATCATGATGCCCTGCATTGCTGTTCATTTGTTTCCTGGTCTGTCTCGTATTCTGGACTTAAGTTCTGTGAGACACTAAACATTTTCTTTTCTGTCCTAATCTCCTCTGCCTCCATTTGCTAAAGCCCTAGAATTCACTGTGAATCGGCAATAAAATCTTATCTTAAATTTTATTTGTGAACTTTCTCTTCTTTTTGCTGTAACCCAAATCTGGCTCTATGCTGATAATACTATGTTCCTACTGCCCTTTCTAATGTTGAATGTTTTCTTTCCCAGACCTCTCCTGTCATAGGACCTGGGATTTCTAGGCACTTCTCCCTTTTTCCTCCATAAAAGACACTCAACTTGAATCTCACGTTCTCAGACTGTACTGTTTATCCATCGTCCCACCTAATGCAGTTAGTTTAGTACTTCCCAGATTGCTAACCTTCATTCCTTGAACGTTTTACCTATTGAGTCACTCATTCCATCCAACTTCATTCTCATCATACTTCTGGAGAATTTCAATGTTCATTTAGGCAATTTTTCATGCTTTGGTGTGATAAATTGCTTGACCTCCTCTTTCACTCCTCCTTGGCCACTCAGTCCCATGTTCCATCCTTGATCTTATCATACTTCTTACTGGAAACTCTGGACATAACTACACATGTCATTGGATTATGGGGGCAGTTTTCCCCATGCTGTTCTTGTGATAGTGAGTGAGTTTTCACAGAGATCTGATGGTTTTAAAAGTGACATTTCCTCCTTCTTCTCTCTCTCTTGCTGGCATGAGAAGACACGCCTTGCGTTCCCTTCGCATTCCACATGATTGTAAGTTTCCTGAGGCTTCCTCACCTATGCAGAACTGTGAGACAATTAAACCTCTTTTCTTCATAAATTACTCAGTCTCAGGTAGTATCTTTATAGAAAATGGACTAATACATCATTCAATTATCTGATGCTAAGGATACTGAAGAACAGAGGTGAAGAGACTTGCTCATACCCCTAAGGATGGCAACAGAGCCTTGCCAAATTCCTTTATTACATGTCTTGAAGTAACCTCTATGTTCAGCATTTACCTTAAGACTTAAATAACTTCATCTAAAACTCTAGCTATTCACACTATAATTTTAATTTATGAATATTTTTCTTAAATGCAAAGTGTGCTGGTTTCAAATGAACTCCCCCTTGAAGTCCAGAAAAAATTAAGTGTGCTCATTTGACACATCTCACATGACACTAACTACTTTATAGTTTGTGAGATTATGATTCTTCTATTTAATTTGTAAGATCATAAATTTTAACGTCTTAGTAATTCTTTGTTACTGGTCTGTTTTTGATACTGTGGTTTATATATTTTGAATATACCTGTTACCTAAGGCTAATATAAAAAATATTCACAGATACCACTTTCTTGAAATGAAGCAGGATTTTTCTTCTATTTCTCAAAGTGAGAGAATTATTGTTTACAGTCTTAATGTAGGTAGGTTTTGTTCCAGTAAAGACTAGTTTTTTTCACAAATAGATCTGTATGTTTTTTCACAAATAGATCACAAATGAAGCAGGATTTTTTTTCTATTTCTCATGGTGAGAAAATTGTTTATAATCCTAATGTAGGTAAGTTTTGCTCCAGTAAAGACTAGTTTTTTCACAAATAGATCTGTATAATGTTTCACAAATAGGTTTGTATATTAGTGCAACCAATATCTTAGAAATAATGAGTTCCTGCCAGTATGGGGAAGAAAAAGACATCTAAAATATGTAAAACCTTTATGCTTCAGATAAAGGCTGACCTGGATGACTTTTCAAGTCCTTTCAATTTTAAGAGTCTGTGATTCTAAAAGGATGCCAAATATTATGCTTTCTCTGTTTTCTGTCAAACACATGATGAGACCTGGACATAATTACACATGTCATTTTTAAATAAATAAGCTTTTGTTAAACCTAGCTTTGAAACACAAGTGAAAAACAATTGTTAATAAATATTTGCAGGAATATTATTTGAATATATAAATTTATGTACTTTCTAGATACAAGATCCTTATCAGCTATATTTTTGTGACTGTTTTATCCCATTATGTGGGTTGTCTTTTCACTTTTTAGATGATGCTATTTGAAGCACAATTTTTTAAAATTTTGATGAAGACAAGTTTATATATTTTATTTGTTATTTGTGCTTTTGTATCAAAAAAAGTCAACTAAATCAAAGCTATGCAAATTTATTCCTACATTTTCTTTTAGGAGTTTGGAAGTTTTAGCTGTTATATTTAGTTCTGTGATCAATTCTGAGTTAATTTTTGCATATGATGTGAAGTAGGGATCTAATTTCATTCTTTTAAATGTGGATATACAGTTTTCTTGGCACTATTTGTTGGAAAGAATATTCTTTTCCCTTTGAATTTTCTTAGTACTTCTGTTGAAAATCAACTGACCAAAAATGTGAAGTTTAATTTCTGGAGTCTTAGCTTTATTCACTTAATGTATATGTTTATCCTTAGGCCAGTATCACACTTTCTTGATTACCGTCACCATATAGTAGACTTTGAAATGAGAACATGTGAATTCGTCAACTTTGCTCTTTCTTTTCAAAATTGTTCTGGCTACTCTTGGTCTCTTGTATTTTCATATAGATATTAGGGTCAGCTTGTCAATTTCTGCTTAAAAGAAGCTAGTGTTTTGATAAATATTGGGCTGAATCTGTAGGTAAATTTGAGGTGTATTGCCATTTTAATAATTGTAAATCTTCCAATTCATGAGCATGGAATGTTTTTTTATTTAGGATTTCTTTGTTTTTTTTTTTTTCCAACTGTGTTTTGTAGTTTTTTTATGCAGGTCTTGAACTTATTTTAAAGTTATTTCTACATATTTCATTCTTTTAAATTATAAATAGAATTGCTTTCATAATTTTATTTTTGGGTTGTTCATTTGTGGTGCAGATAAATACAACTGATTTTTGTATATTGATCTTGTATCTGCAACTTGGCTGAACTTGTTTATTGGTTCTAATATATATATATATATATATATATATATATGAATTCCTTAGAAGTGTCTGTATACAAACAATATAATCTGTGAATAGAGATAGTCTTATTCTTTGTTCCCAATCATATGCGTATTATATCTTTTCTTTTTGGTGTAATTTCTTTTTAGTAGAACCTCTTGCACAATGCTTAAGAGTTGTGGTGAGAGCAGACATCCTTGTATTGTTCCTGATTTGGATAGAAACTTTAGTCTTTCATTGTGAAGTATAATGTTAACTGTGGATTTAAAAATAGATACTCTTGATCAGAATTAGGAAATTTCCTTTTATTTCTACTGTTTATCTTTTATTATGAATGATTATTGAATGTTTTTCAAATGTTTTATTTTCACCTACTGAGATGATTGTATGGGCTTTGTCCTTTGCTATTAAAGTGGTACATTATGTTGATTTTTGGATGTCAGACTGACCTTAAATTTCTAGGAGAAATCCCATTTTGTGATGATGTAGAATCCTTTTTATATATTTTGAATTTGAGAATCCTTTTCTTTTTCTGTTTGCGATCTCATACGTGATATTTTTCTGCAGTTTTCGTTCTTTTCTTGGTATGTCATGGTTTTTGTTATCAGAGTAAAATGCCTCAAATGATGAGTTGGACAGTATTTTATTCATGTCTACTTTTTGGAAAAGTTTGTGAAGAATTGTTATTAATTTTTTAAATGTTTCCAGTGAAGCCACTGGGCCTGAAGTTTTATTGTGAGAAATTTTAACATGACTAATTCAATCTTTTTACCCTAATTGGTCCATTCAGATTTTCTATTTCTTTTTGAGTCAGTTTTTGCTGGTGATGTCTTCCTAGGAATTTGTCTATTCAACTTTGGTTATCTAATTTATTGGCATACAGTTATTCATAGTATTTCCATCTATATCTATATCTATATCTATATCTATATCTATATCTATATCTATATATCTATATCTATCTATCTATCTATCTATCTATCTATCTATCTATCTATATATCTTTAAGGTTATTAGTGATGTCCCTTCTTTTATTTATGATTTTAGTAATTTAAGTTTCCTATCTTTTTCCTTGGTCATTCTAGCTAAGAATTTTGTCGATATTTTCTTTCCTTTTTTTTTCTTAAGATGGAGTCTTACTCTGTTGCCCAGGCTGGAGTGCAGTGGCATGATCTCAGGTCACTGCAACCTCCACCTCCCAGGTTCAAGCAATTCTCCTGACTCAGCCTCCAGAGTAGCTTGGATTATTACAGGCACTCGGCATCATGCCTGGCTAATTTTTGTATTTTTAGTAGAGACAGGGTTTCACCATGTTGGCAAGGCTCATCTTGAACTCCTGACCTCAAGAGATCCACCTGCTGTGGCCTCCCAAAGGGCTGGGATTATAGGCGTGAGCTACCTCACCCACCCTGATATTTTCAAAAACCAATTTTTGGTTTTATTGCTCTTCTCTTTCTTGTATTTTCTATTTTCTGTATCATTTGTTTGTACTCTAATCTTTATTATTTATTTCTGCTTATTTGAAGTTTGTTATTTTTTAGTTCTTAAGGTGGATGTTTAAATTACTGATTTGAGATGCTTTTTTTGTTTATATAAAGCTATATATTTTTAATATATGTGTCTTGCAGCTATAAATTTTACTGTAAGCCCTGCATTAGCTTCATTCCATAAGTTTTGGTATGCTGTGTTTTGTTTTAATTTATATAACGGATTTTGTAATTTCTTTTGTGATTTCTTCTTTGACCTCTTGGATATTCAAGAATGTGTGGTTTAATTTCCACATATTTGTGAATTTGCCAAAATTTTTTGCATTACTGACTTCTAATTTATCCCAGTTGTGAACAAAGAACATTTTAAGTCTGAAATAATTTTAAATTTATTTAGACTTGTTTTATGGCCAAACATATGGTCTAGCCTGGAGAATGTTCCATGTGTGCTTGAGAAGAATGACTATTCTGCTATTGTTAGATGGATTCCTCTAGAGATGTCTATTAGATCTGTCTGGTTCTTAGTGTTAAAGTTTCTGTTTCCTTGTTGATATTCTGCCTACTTGTTCTGACCAATATTGAAAGTGAGGCATTAAGGAGTCTCCAACTATTATTGTTGAATTATCTCTTTCTCCCTTGCATTCTGTCAGTTTTTGCTTCATGTATTTTAGGAATCTATTAGATGCACGTATGTTAACAATTATTTTTTCCTAATATGAAATTCGCAGAATTCTACAAAATTGTAGGTTTTATTGCTCATTAGGAAAGTAACTGGGCCTCTTTTTCCTCATCTTTAAAATGGTAAAAATAGTACCATGATGGGTGTAGTATGAGAACTAAAAATGCTTAGCATATAGTAGACACTCAATAAATAAGTTTTTTTCTGTTGTTTTTCAGACATTGTTTTCCCATTGAGATTGCAGTGTACTAGATTCAGTATTCTTTAGGGATGTGTTTACAATCTCGAATCACTGATGCTCTTTCTATTAGGTCGAACAGAAGAAAGTACTGCATTTAGCTCTTCATCCAGATTGTGGGATGATGGAGCAATACTGCCATAGAATTCTTGAAAGATAGACTCTCTTTGAAGTCTGTTGGTCTTTTCTTCTTTAGGATATACAACAGGGACTGTCTAGATTGCCTGCCGTGAGGCAGTTATCAGTTACTGATTACCCCTTGATTATATTATGTCAAAGTTTTTATTATCCTTTTACCTTGGCTGTGGCAAATATAAGGCACCAAAAATGTAAGAAACAACAGACTTCAAACAGCTTATTATTTTAAATAATAACTACTTATTAACAGGTTAATTTGTATTAACTCAATTGAGTTATTTTCCTTAAAATCAATTTCCCTTTCCTTCCCTCCCCTTCCCTCTCCTCCTCTCCCCTCTCTTCCCCTCCCTTCCCCTTCCTTTTCTTGTTCCTTTTACCTCTGCCTCCCAGGTTCAAGAGATTCTCCTGCCTCAGCCTTCAGAGTAGCTGAGATTATAGGCGCCAGCTACCACACCCAGCTAATATTTTTGTAAATTTAATAGAGACCTGGTTTCAACATGTTGGCTGGGCTGGTCTTGAACATCTGACCTCAGGTGATCCGCCTGTCTTGGCCTTCAAAGTCCTGGGGTTACCAGCATAAGCCACCATGCCCAACCAGATTTTCTTTTTTTGTAGGTGGGACATGATTCTCTAAATCCCTCAGAGGGGTAGCTGTTTCCTAGGAAGCACATTTCTTAATTTATTCATTGCAAATTGACAAGTTAATCTCTCCTGCATGACTTAAATCTCTCTTATTAAAATTTAACTTTTTTTAAAAATTGTACTTTAAGTTGTGGGGTACATGTGCATATCTTGCAGCATTGTTGCATAGGTACACACATGCCATGGTGGTTTGCTGTCTCCATCCGTCTGTCACCTACATCAGGCATTTCTCCTGATGTTATCCCTTCCTAACCTCCCCATTCCCCTCTGTCCCTTCCTTCCCACCCCTCAACAGACACCGAGTTGTGATGTTCCCCTCTCTGTGTCCATGTGTTTTCACTGTTCAACACCCATCTATGAGTGAGAATATGCGGTGTTTGATTTTCTGTTCTTGTGTCAGTTTGCTGAGAATGATGGTTTCCAGATTCATCCATGTCTCTACAAAGGACATGAACTCACCCTTTTTATGGCTGCATAGTATTCCATGGTATATATGTGGCATATTTTCTTTATCCAGTCTATCATTGGTGGGCATTTGGGTGGTTCCAGGTCTCTGCTATTGTAAACAGTGCTGCAATGAACATACGTGTGCATGTGTCTTTATAATAGAACAATTTATCATCCTTTGGATATACACCCAGTAATGGGATTGCTGGGTCAAATGGAATTTCTATTTCTAGGTCCTTGAGGAATTGCCACACTGTCTTCCATAATGGTTGAACTAATTTACACTCCCACCAACAGTGTAAAAGCATTCCTATCTCTCCACATTCTCTCCAGCATCTGTTGTCTAGAGATTCTTTAATGATCACTAAGTGGTGTGAGATGGTGTCTCAATGTGGTTTTGATTTGCATTTCTCTAATGACCAGTGATGATGAGCATTTTTTCATGTGTTTCTTGCACTCATAAATATCTTTTTTTGAAAAGTGTCTGTTCATTTCTTTTGCCCACTTTTGGATGGATTTTTTTTTTTTTTTCTTGTAAATCTGCTTTAGTTTTTTGTTGATTCTGGATATTAGCCCTTTGTCAGATGGGTAGATTGCAAATTTTTTGCCCATTCTGTTGGTTGCTGGTTCACTTTCATGATTGTTTCTTTTGCTAAGGCAGGTCTGGTGGTGATGAAATCTCTCAGCAATTGCTTTTCCATAAAGGATTTTATTTCTCCTTCACTTATGAAGCTTAGTATGGCTGGATATGAAATTCTGGGTTGAAAGTTCTTCTCTTTAAGGATATTGAATATTGGCCCCCACTCACTTCTGGCTTGTAGGGTTTTTGCCAAGAGATCTGCTGTGAGTCTGATTGGCTTCCTTTTGTGGGTAACTTGACCTTTCTCTCTGGATGTCCTTAGCATGTTTTCCTTCTTTTCAACCCTGGTGAATCTGACTCTTATGTGCCTTGGGGTTGCTCTTCTTGAGGAATATCTTTGTGGTGTTCTCTGTATTTCCTGGATTTGAATGTTGGTCTACCTTGTTACTTTAGGGAAGTTCTCCTGCATAGTATCCTGAAGAGTGTTTTCCAGCTTGGATTCATTCTCCCTGTCACATTCAGGTACACCTATCAAATGTAGATTAGGTCTTTTCACATAATCCCATCTTCTTGGAGGCTTTGTTAATTTCTTTTTGCTTTTTTTCTCTAATCTTACCATCTCATTTTATTTCATTGAGTTGGTATTCAATCTCTGATATCCATTCTTCTGCTTGATCTATTTGGCTATTGCAACTTACGTATGGTTCGTGAAGTTCTCATGCTGTGGTTTTCAGTTTCATCAAGTTGTTTATGTTCTTCTCTAAGCTGGTTATTCCAATTAGCATGCTTCTGTTAACTCATCCAATTCTTTCTCCGTCCAGTTTTGTTCCCTTGCTGGTGAGGAGTTGTAATCCCTTGGAGGAGGAGAGACATTCTGGTCTGTGATGAGTTCATCCTTTTTGTGCTGGTTTCTTTCCATCTTCATGGCTTTATCTAACTTTGATGTGATCTGCTGGCTGTGAAACTCTCAAGAGAGAGGGTTTCAGTTTGTTGGTCTTTGTAGGGGTGGGACCAGCCCAGCCCTATCACCTGTCTCCCTGCTTTCAGCTCCCCATCTTTCTGAGGAGGGAGCAGCTCCGTCCCACAGGTGCTCTCAGCACTAGTCAAAATGTCCACCTGGATCTGTGCTGATAACCTGTGGCATCAGCCAGAGCTGCTACTCAGATATGTGCTATTAACTTGCAGCACTTTTCAGCCCAGCAGGGATCTCCTGGTTTGTGGGTTGCAGAGGCCATGGGAGAAGTGCACTATCTGAACCAGAGTGCCGGAGGGGGAAAAGTCCCTGAGCCTCTCGTCAGTTGCACTTCCCGGGAGAGCAGCACCCCGCCCTGCCTGGGTTTGCCCTCTTTGGGCTACACCCACTGTCCAAACAATCCCATTGAAATGAACCTGGTACCTCAGTTAGAAATGTGGAGATCACTTGCCTTCTGCATCTCTCACTGGGAACTGCGCTCCAGAGCTGCTCCTATTTGGCTAACTTGGCTGAAATCCTAATTTTTTAAGTTTTTAAAGCTTATATACTATATTGGACTTGAAAAACAACACTTAAGCCTCCTTGCTTTAATATTAGTGATAATTGTAATTAAGAATGCCAATGATGGTGAAATGGTATGAGTGGACTGCTGTCTTAAATTTACCTCTCTTCTTTCTTCACAAGTTGGTGATCTCTAAAGGTGATTGTACAGCAAGAGGAGATATGGTTGCCTTGAACTGTGAGACTTGCTTCATGAAAAATAAATGGAAAGAAGCCAGGGAATGATTGACTGGCAAGTGTAGGAAGTGGAATTGTAGGAATTTTTTATTTTTATTTGAAGACTTTAAGTCTAAAACTCAGTAATTTTTCAGTAATTAATTTTCTACATTTTTTAAATTAAAAAATGAAAAAGCAGTTTTCTTTGTGGAATTCGGTTCATTTATCATGCCTGGAAACAGAAGCCAATGGATTAAGGTTTATCTACAGTGACATATTCCATGCAGTTTCCTAGCATTCTCTTTCTTTTTTGATATTTTGTTAGTTCTATCTAGTAATTACTGATGGAAAAATAGTGATTACATAAAAAATCTACAAGAGTAGGAAAGAAGAAAAAGACCAGTACCCAAATCTTAATAGTAGATGAACTTAGATGAGCACTGTATGATTTTACTTTATAATTTCTACTTTTTTGTATTTTTAGGCATTCTTTGAAAAGTATGCTATTCTGAGTATTTGTAACTTAAAAAATGAAGTTGCATCTTATCCAAATAAAGATCAAATGGATAAATCAGGTACCCTGATCAGTCGTTTCTTCAAGCTATTCTTACCTAATCAAACACCATGCTGATCAACTTAGCTATCATGATATGTAATGCTTTTGAGCATAAAACAGATATTAAAAATAAGATATAGAACATTACTTGTGTCAATATTTATTTTAAATAATCTCTAGAACAAAAGGAATTTTTAAAAAAAGTACTTAAAATGTATTAATACCTGAATGTTAATAATTTAATATTTTTCCCCCAAGTGATTGCACAATGCTTAAATATATTTAAACCAAAAAGAGGCAATAAAGTAGAATCCCCCCAAATTATCTCACAATCTGATTTTAAGTAAATATTACATTTGTAAGTATTTCCTGTTATTTTTTAAATATAGTCACTACTATATGTACTTGCTTTTATGTTACATAAGCTTTTAATATAGAACTTAATCTCTAAGATGTTATTTGGTTGAGAGGCCTAAATTGATTAGACACCAATCTTATTATAAAATCAGAAATAATAATTGCTTGTAATAAGTGGAAAGGTTAATATTCATGAGCTTCAAAATGTTTGAGCAGTTACATATATGCAAAATAATTACTGTAATTACTCTTAGATGATAGTCCCTGGCTTGAGAAGAAGTTTGGTTTGACATTTAGTAATTAAGCCTTATTGCATGATACTGCCTTGACTCAGCAAAGCCACATATAATATAAATCAAATGTAGAGGACTTTGGTTTTTAAATGTTAATAATATAATTGGAGCAGACAGGTACCTAAAATATGCTCTTATAATGGGAATAAAAAGCAGTTTAATAAGTTCGCATTCATTTCCTATTTGATTGCTAAATATTTAAGAGTTTTTCAGTTATGGCCTGTCTCACAGAGGAAGTACGATTATCTAAATATGTACTTATTTTTTTATAAAGGAATTGCTTGCTCAACTCAGTGCTTTCTGTAAAACATTGCAAAATTGTGTGCATCTGTGTTAACACCATGACATATAGCAGGCTAAAACAGAAGAGAACTTGATTGCAGACCTGAAGCTAATTTTCATGGTTTTGCTACCAGAAACAAATCTTGCTAGAGTACACTCAAGATTTTTTGAATAGTCCGTGAAAGGTGACAGGGATGTTAATCTCCACTTCAGCCCGGGCAACTTCACTTAAATCCTTGGCATTCAGAATCAGGAGATAAGCAGGCTTTTGTCCTGCCCCTGGGCTCACCACCACACTCAGAACTACACCTGTTAATCAGAAGTAAATAAGAAAATATTGATTATTAGAAAGCCCAAGCTATAGATTAAATGTCATTGAAATAATATAGGAGGTATTACATTGACAAATATTGGAAACCATATGACCTGACTTCTTTTTTTTTTTTTTTTTTTTTTGAGACGGAGTTTCGCTTGTTACCCAGGCTGGAGTGCAATGGCGCGATCTCGGCTCACCGCAACCTCCGCCTCCTGGGTTCAGGCAATTCTCTTGCCTCAGCCTCCTGAGTAGCTGGGATTACAGGCACATGCCACCATGCCCAGTTGATTTTTAGTATTTTTTAGTAGAGGCGGGGTTTGACCATGTTGACCAGGATGGTCTCGATCTCTTGACCTCGTGATCCACCCGCCTTGGCCTCCCAAAGTGCTGGGATTACAGGCTTGAGCCACCGCGCCCGGCCTGACCTGACTTCTTTCTACCGCCTGAAGAGGTCTTTTAAACTCTTTATTTAGATTGTAAGGCCCAAGAAGGGAGTGTCATGTCTGTCTTGCTCACTGCTATATCTTAATATCCTATGACAATGACTACAGCATAGTAGGTGCTCATTAAATACTTACTGAATAAACCTATCCGTTCTTATCTGTAACATAAAAATATAGCACCTGCTGTACATACTGTAAAAACTGTGATAATCAAATAAAAAGTGTGTATAAAAGTCTTTGAAAACAATAAGATATATTACATGTGTGGTTTCTAAGATCTAAACCAAACCCGACTTCCTTCAAACAAAATAACAAATCTTTTACACTTTTGACTGGATATGTAAAATCATTTAGTGTGAAATGGCTCCACAATTCTTTTTCTCCTTTCTCTGCAGTTTTCCATATTTTAATCCCATAGAGTGTAATCTACCTCCCTGTCCCAGCTGAGAAATAGTTAACTAACACTGATGCTTTGTAAATTTCAGTTGCTGAATTTGAGTTGCTTGCTGTGGCTCTGAATCTTTTTTCTAGCCCTAGCTTACAGAAAGAACAAATGAAAACTAGTCACAGAGCTGCCTTCTTATTGTCTTGTATCTGCTATAATACTTAGCTTCCCTTCTTAGAACTATTATTTTTTAGAAGTATATCTTGGTTTGGAAAAGCAAAAACCTAAAATTCATGTTGCCATTTTTTTTTCTTCCTTGTCTCCCTCATCTAGAGCAGACATTGATGCTCCACCAGACGCCAAATGGTGCTTTCACATTTTTTTCTACTGGTAATCAATAAGGCCTGACCACAAGATGAAAATTCTTTTCAAACAAGTTTAATTCTTCAGTGCTGTTCTATTTATAGTATTAAAAATCATTTTTTAGTATTATGGAATAATCAACCTTACTTCTTTCCTAATGAACTAACATATAAAACTGCAGTAAGTAGTGTTCAAACACATCAATTGCTTTCATTACCATCATCTTCTTCCAAGGCATCTGGGTGAGAAACAAAGATGGGTTCTGATGGGTATGAATCAGGCTCTTGCCAAACCCAAGTTTCTTTAGTTTTGACATTCAGCTTACAGAGCTGCTTGTAAGAAAGAAAAATCAATCAGGCAATCAGTCACTATGCTTTACTTAACTAGCATATACTCAAAGCACTGTTGTAATATTAGAAAGAAGGATTAATTACCCTATCTGGAACAAAGTGATTCAAGCCAAGTCCATATGCATATGTGTAAGGTTTCCCACAATACTTCTGGTAATTGATTTGAGGAAACTCAAATGCTACAAAATAGAGCACATGCTTAGGAAAACTCTGTTAATCTCGTTGAATAAAACATTTTTTCACCCCATGTGACGTTTTCTCTAGATCATCTCACCTTGGCGAGGCCCTGAAAAGAGAACCTCAGGCTCCAGCCAGATCGTCTCGTCACTGCACAGAATTGCAGTGGCAGTTGTATTGGGGAGCGTGATTAAATTCTTGCCTGTGTCAGCCTAGGAGAGAAGATAACAGAAATCTCAGTAAGCAGGAAAGAATTCAAACAGCCAGAAATGCAGACGTCCTAAGTCTTGGCTCCTGGGTTCTTTTTTAGGCCAACATGCAGGATGGAACGGTGCAGGAAGCTATAGGTAAGGGACCCTGGGATGTGACGGGACAAGCTATCTGTGCCTGTGTCAGTCGCTGGCTATGTATCACTGGGAAAGTCACATAACCTCTTAGGCCATCAGTTTTCTCTTCTGTAAAATGAGACCATCCTTGGAGAAAATTTAGAGCTCCAAAGAGGACCTCTGCAAAACAAAAAAAACAAAAACCAAACAAAAATCTCAAAACCAATAATAATAATAATTAACGTTTTTCGGCAGAACAACAAAGATTTCAACTGCCTGAGGGGTAAAAGAATGTGTATATCTCTTTCCCACTTAATATATGTTTTGAGTTTGCTTGAAAAAAAAATCCTGGCAGGGCTTCGTGGCTCACGCCTCTCATCTCAGCACTTTGGGAGGCTGAGGCAGGTGGATCACAAGGTCAATAGGTCGAGACCATCCTGGTTAACATGGTGAATCCCTGTCTCTACTAAAAATACAAAAAATTAGCTGGGCATGGTGGCACACGCCTGTAATCCCAGCTACTCAGGAGGCTGAGGCAGGAGAATTGCTTGAACCCAGAAGGCGGAGGTTGCAGTGAGCTGAGATCGCGCCATTGCACTCCAGCCTGGGTAACAAGAGCAAAACTCCGTCTCAAGAAAAAAAAATCCTTAACAGTTATTTTGAAAAAAGAAAACAAACCCCACTGAGCCATTTGTTTCCTAAGACCTCTTGTCACACACACATGATTTTTCTGATTATTTTATGAAAATAATGGATGAGATTTTTCTAAGCACATATCTACCTATTAATAATTTCATCAAATACTTGATTTTATGTTTTGTTCTAGACTCCATTCTTGGCATTCAAGATATTTTGAAGAGTAAAGTCCCTGTCCTCATGAAGTCTGCATTCTAGTTCAAGGAGATATGTAATAAATGTAATTAATAAATTTCATAACATGCCACAAATGTGGGGAGAAAAAACATAGCAGAGGAAAGAAGATCAGAAATGTGACAGGTAAGTGGGTTAAAATTTGGGTAGACGGTTAGGGCAGGTCTCTTTGAACAGGTGGTAGTGGAGACACATCTCCTAGAAGATGAGAGAATTAGCAATGTAGACATCTGGGGAAGAGCATTCAAGCTGAGAGAATAAATTGTTCAGAGGCTGAGGGAGGAGGATGCTAAGTGTGCTTGAGGAGCATCAAGGAGTCCAGTGTAGATCCTATCGACTGAGCCAGGGGAGAGAAGGAGAAAGGAGGGTGGAGAGGTCGTGAGTCAGATTGTACAGAGCCTTGTATGTCATTATGAGGACTTGCTCTTTCTCTGTGAGTGAGGGATGGGAAGCCATTGGAGGGTTTTCAGCATAGGAGTGAGATGCTATGATTTATTTTTAGGGTAGCCTTGTGAGTAGGGAGGATGCAAGAGTGGAATCAGGGAAACCAGTTTGTCTTGTAGTCGTCTAGTTCAAAGAAAACAATGGGTAACACTAGGCCAGGGGCATTTAGTCCGTGAGAAGTGGAAGAAGTGAAAGGCAGAGTCAAGATTTCCTGTCGAATAGGATATGGGAAGAGGAAGAAGCATGAAAGTAAGAGAAGCATCAAGCATAACACCAAGGTGTTTGACCTGAATGATGAAAGACTGATGTCACAACAAAGCCAGGAGCTGCTACAGGGGGAGTAAATTTTTGGTGGGGAAAGATGAGAAGCTCAGGGCTTGTCTTATTAGATTTGTGACATCTATTGGGCATCCAAATGTGGATGTGGAGCTGGCCCTAGCAGATAAGAATGTCAAGTTTAAGAAAAAGCTGAAAATGTAAATGATTAAAGCATGAATATTTAACAATGAGCGAGTGTACAAATGGAAGACAGGGGAACCAAGGCCCTTCACCAAGATGAAGAATGAGGAGGTAGCTGGTTGAAGCAAAAATGTTAAAAGAGGATTCTGTAAGAGCTGGATAAAAATGATAGGAGAGTGACGATCTAGGAAAAATGGGGAGAATTGGGAGAGTGTTTTCCCTGAGGGGGTGAAGAAGGATGAAAGAGATCAGCTCTGGATAGGAAGACGGATAATTCAGTATATGAGTACAGATGCTGGTGGGTGGGTAGATGTGGCGGTAAGTCTATGGTTCCTTTCTGATTTCTTCCATTTGTTTCAGAAAAAGGAAACATAGTCATCAGCTGCATCTGAGTGTGGAGGCGGGAAGTGGGAGGTGGTAAAAGTTTGAAGAGAGGAGGGTGTGGAATATTTAACTAGCAAAGTGAGAGAGTAAGTGAATCTGGGAAATGCAGCAGAAAGATTTGTGGTCGTGCATCTAAAATTGGGCCAATTAACATGATTGTGTGTTGTCTGTACTTAGCTCAGCCTCAGAGGTATAAGCATGCAGGGAATGGAGAGTTAAATTTAAGTAGGGTTGTGGTTTTGACAAATGACTTTGATAAAGTAAGAAAGAGGCAGGAGAAATGAAGGTCTACATGAAAAAGTGATTGCAGTTATTGACCATAAAGTTTAAATTGAGTGAGGAGACAAGGTAAATCCTCAAGGGAGTGAGAGAGAGAGAGAGAGAGAAAGAATTGTGTTCAATGGATTCGAAATTCTTGGTGGAAATTGTAGTAGGGCGAGTGATGTTGAAAGATAAAAAGTCAGAGTGTGTCATACATGAAACTGAGATTATGGAAGGAGTACAGTCTTAAGTACTGGCAAAGTTAAGGGTATGAGGGGTGCATACACACACACACACACACACACACACACACCATTGGGCTGGGGAATTTTAAGGGTGGATAGAGGGAATAGTGGTCTGAAAGCAGCAAAGAGGGAGGACATCCATCTACCCCAACTCCAGGCCAAGTGGTGAAAGGGCTGTACCTTTGTACAGAGGAGAAACTGCTTCCCCTGGAAATTGCTGTTGGGGAGACCAGTGTCCTTAGGAGAGAGAGCCAGATTTTGGTTAAAGAAAGAAGACAAAGGGAACTTTCTAAGAAGAGAAGACAGGATATTTTTCTTTCGGTGGACTATGAATTAAAAGCAAATAGTGGAAGATTTTTAGAATAGGGAAAGCATGGGAGGTGGGAGCCAATAGAAGAGAAGATTCTGCAAGATTTTGTGAAATAAGGGAATCGAGGCACTTAGTGATAATGCTGGGGAGAAGCGAGGTGTGTGCACATGTATGCATATTTATGTACATGCATGTAAAAAGTACAAATGCTTCTATGTATGTTTAATATATTATTTATGTGGTTTCAAGTTAAATTTTTTTACTGTGTTCTATTTTGCTTATTTTTCTTGTTAAATTAGGCTTTCTGTTTGTTTCTTTGTTGAGATGGGGTCTTGTTCTGTTGCCCAAGCTGGACTGCAGTGGCATGTAGCTCACTGTAACTTTGAACTCCTGGGCTCAAGAAATCCTCTTACCTCAGCCTTCCAAGTAGCTGGGACCTACGGCCCTTCTATTCTTCCTTTCATTGCCCAACTTTTAAGAGTATAGACTCAGTATCTGCTTCCACATACTCAACTGCTTACCTTAAGTGCCCTGAAACCTGACTTCTGCATGTCTCACTCTATTCCCTTAGAGATCGCTACATCTAGTGCTTGGCTTTTAGTCTTCCTCCTTTCAACTTGTCTATAGCAATGGGCCCCGTATAACCCTCACCTGCCCTCATCTTTGTGACATTACTCTCTCAGCGGGAACTAGGGCTTTCTGGTGGCTCTTGTTTCTTTTTCTGGCTTCTCTTGTTTCTACCATTTTCTGCACATGAGTATTTTCTGAAGCTATGTGCTTGGCTATCTTCTTTCTCAGTATTCTCTGGCTCTCAGATTCCTTATTCTAAAAATAAGCAAATTTTGAATGTTTCTTTTGGAAAATCTATTCTAAAATATGATTTTTTTCCCCTGCTGGCAGTCTTCTCTCTCTATTCTTACATATTTTATCATCATTTCAATACCAGTAATCATCAGCTTTTCTTTTGTTTAAAAACCTTCACTGTTTCCCCATTACCAGTTCAATAAATTGCAAATTTCTTAGCCTGTCTTTAAAGTCTTCTAAGATTACAACCTACTTTTATAACTTTTTATCCCATTTACTCTACTACTTTTGCCTATGTTCCGACCAATGACAGCAGCCAATTCTCTCTGCATTTCTCCCTGTCCACTTCTCTGTCTTTCCTCAAACTGTTCTTTCTGTCTTCAATTACTCTGCTTCAGTCCCATCTCCACCTGCCATATTACTGCCCCTTGCAAACAACTGTGTTCCATGAATCTCCCCAAACAAGTATGACTACACTGTTATCTGCCTAGCTATTAAGAAATCAACTGATCCCTCCTGAGAGTACTATTCCTGTGTTGACATGCATGGCTATTCCTGAATCGCCTTCTTTCTCTCTGATACAGTAGGTAACGGGCTCCATAAGAACTACAAGTGTATTACTTTGTGTATCTACTGAAACCAGTGGTATGATGCCTGTTGTAGTGGCTACTCAATAACTATTGGAAGAAAGAGAAGATGGATGAGATGATGTGAGACACTTTTTATCATTATTACAGTTCCCTATTCTATAATTGGGTAATATTTCTTCAGGTAATAATAACCATACAGTTAGAAAAATCCTTTTTCTTTATTTCAAAATGTAAATAATATTCAAGTTAAGTGATCCTCATTTATTTCCCTGATTTAAAGATGATTTTAGCATTGTTAGAAAATAAGAGTTTACTGAAATTAACTGACTCATCCATTTGATAAGTGTTTTGGGAACACTCAACTGCATGTTAGTGATGTGCTTCCTAAGGGGAAAGCAAAAATCCTTAAGGTACCCAGACTGATCTCTTTCCATGATCTTTCTTCGGAGCTCCGGATCCATGTAGAGCAGCCACCTATGGAATGCTTTGCTAAGACGGCTAGAGGGTATTTTCACGGTAACATGTGTAAAGTAAAACTTACTCTTTTTCTCTTTAGCTAGTTCCTCTTACTTCTAGGTTATCAGTTCAGTGAATTATACCATCATTCACTCAACTGCTCAGGGTAGAAATCTTGAAGACATCCTGAACGCCTTCCCCTGCCTTATCCCTCATATGTAATTAGACACCAGCTGCTGTTGATTTGACTGCCTAAATATCTCTCACCTTTGTACCTTTATCTTTCAGTCCCATTTTCTTAACTCAGGTGTTTATTCCCTTTTATTTGCCTCATTGCTTTAATTCTGTAATAGGCCTTCTAGCCTCTCCTCTAGACTCCCCACCTTCCAGTCTGTCCTCCGTGATGCTGCCAGAGTGACATTTCTGAACCACAGATCTAATCATGTCCTTAAAATACACACACTTAAAATGCTTGAATGACTCCTTATTATTCATTTAACACTCAAAGTGTTATTAAACCCACCATAGTATTGCTCCAACCTATCTTTCCAGTCTCTCTGCCCAATACCCATCTCCCCTACACCCCTAAGTAAAGCAACCTCAGCAACTACTTTATATCTCTAGATGAAGTCTTGCATTTTTAACTCCTCCTTGCCTTTATAGAAGCCCTTTTGCCTATTTGTAATACTCAACCTCAACCTCCTCCTTCTTTCTCATTCTTCATAGAGCTTACAAACTTGCTTAAGAGCAGTGGTTGTTTGGTTCTAAATTGAGTTTATTTTCTACTACACCACATCTAAGCCTTTGGCACAAAGTTTTACATTCCATGTAGCTGTTTCAATAATCCCTTTTGTGCAACCAGGGAGCAAATAGATATAAAAGAAAGCATATATTCACATATCTATATGTGAGAATTATATTTTATTGATTTTGGCTGATGTTTCCATCACACTACAAATTCTAGATGTTACTCTGGTTATTCTAAAAAAGCAGTCTCTAAATACAGGGAGAAAAAAAGTAGAAATAAAGAGATGACTGTCTATTGTTAGTAATGATTTTTAACCTCTAGTGATTTTTTTCAGAAGATTTATAGAAAATCAAAATAATGAACTGATTTCCCCACAAGGTTATGTTTTCATCTCTCCAGAACTTCAAATTATTTAAAGTATTTATGTTATTGGTAAAGTATGACAGGAACAGTGGATCTGCACTATTCACCAAGAAAGTATATTTTAAAGACAATTTTGTAAATACAAGAACAGCAGATTTAGAATCAAAAAACCTGGTTCTTATCCTGTCTCTGCTGCAGTTGCTTTTGCTAAGTCACATTACTCCTCTGAGCTTTCGTGTCACTTGTAAAATGAAGAAAGTTTAATTGGTTTATTTTTAAAGCTCCTTCTAGCTCTCACATTTCAAGACTTTATGTATAAACATGAGGCAGGAAGACCATTCCTGAGAGAGATGAAACGTCCTGGTTAAATCTGAAATCTATGGAGAAGCAGGTTACCTTGTCAATATTCAAAGGAAGTACATATCTCCTAACTTCAGGTTGAGGAGCCTTTCTGGCATTTTTTTTCACCTCTTCCCAGTTCTCACGTAAATTGGCTAAATATAGGTAATTATAAACAAACTCAAATCTGCAAAAATACAAAGTCAAACATGAGCACAGGCAATCACAAATAATTTTAGAGAGATGATTCATGCCTTTTAAAGCGCAAGTGCCTGCCTGTTCTTTGTTCCACAACCCAGAAACTGCTACTGAGCCAGGTATCTTAGCGCCCTTTCCTCCTGCCCACACTGGGTGAAAATCAAGACACCTGCTTAATGGACTTAAGTAACAGCAGCCTTGAGATTCTATCTATTCTGCCTCCTGTCACCATTTTGTGTGTATCTTTAGGGGCTGTTGTCTTTTCAGTGACCTTGGCTAGTCTGAAAAATGCATGCCTTTTTCTTCCTTCCCAGAGTGGGTGGGTTTCAAGGTTCCCGAGTGATTTTGTCAAGTTTAAGTTCACTTCTCAGGTTATAGACCTTTTGTTTTCAGGTGGGGTTTGTGGACCTGATTAGTTTTCAATCATTAACCATAGTTTTGATGTTCAGATTACCTAAACTCCCTACTGCTTTTTCAATTACATTTTTTGACTGTCTTGGAACCCTGGCTATTTTAGATGTGATTCAGATTGAGAGTAGCATCTCTGTAAAAGCCTCTTAATTTCCGGGAACAATGAGAGATGCAGCATTTGTCCAGTGTCCTTTCTTACCCTTTCCAGCAGCAAAGATCCACAATCAGAAACCCATTGTCTTCATAGGTGTTGATGTGATGGAAGAGGTTGAAGGGAGAAGTCCTATATTTATTATTGAGGTACTTTTTCCTTTTTTTGTCAGCAATATGAAGCCAAACCTTGAAAAATGAGAAAAATATTTTGATGCATTTCAAAAGGAAACAATTGTACATTATTAAACACACCTTCTTCAGAATCACAAACTTGACAAATACATCTAAGACTTACCCCCATGGTTTCATTGGACTCAAAACAATCCATGTAGTTGGCTCCCCAAAGACTCCATGAAGAAAGGAACTTGAACAGGTTAATTTTGACTGGTGTCTCCACAAAAACTATGTAGTTGGGAGTCAGACCAAAACTGTTCAGAAACACAAACGGGCTTGTGAATAAAAGAGCTGATTCTCAAGCCGCAAACAAATTTGTATATATGCGGTATGCTTAGTTACAAATCAACAGTGCCTACATGAAATTAATTATGTTTAAATTTAGTTTTCTGCAAAAAAATATTGTGATCAGGATTGATATCAAAGGTAGGCAAAGCAAATCTTTAAACTTGAGTTTTCCTGAAGATTCATAGCAGGCCTTCAAGTTACCTATGAACGTAAGATGGCTTGAATCGGTCACTGCAGGGGAATTGTACAACGATCTCTGACTTGCTTATTGGATCTTCCTTGTCTGAAATAAAGTGGTTTTAAAAGGCTTTGGAACAGCCTTTTTTTTTTTTTTAAAAAAAATACAAAGCATTTAGAACAGCTTATACAGGCAAAGAAACACATTTTGATTTTTTTCTTTTAGAGTGGTTATTTTCATATTCTCCATCATTGGCTCTTCTTAGTGAAATTTCATGTGAAGCTGCAAAATCACCCAGGAAAATCCAAATAGCAGCAGATTTGGAAATGTGCACTCAAATTGGGCTGTGGCAAGCAGAGTATAATGGATTCACATCTTGCAATAGCTGGAGGTGGGTTTTAAGTCAGGGGAGTAGGGAAAAACCTCAGAATGGTCAAAATGCCTTTTGCAACAGCTTATGCTGCCCGAAGGTTATAGTTTAGATGGGTTTGTGTCAATAGCCCTGTACAGTAATTCTTATGCATGTTAAAATTTACTTACTAATAAATGAATGGTCTTCAAACATTAGTGTGCATCAGAATCACATAAAGAGCTTCTTAAAATACTGATTGCAGGCTCCACTCTCAAAATTTCTCATTCAGTCTGCCCAGGACGGGGCTCAAGGTTTGGATTTCTAACAGTTTCCTAGGTGATGGTCTTGGTCCAAGGACTACACTTGGAGAATTGTACTAAATAATACTAATAAAAATCTGTAGACATTCAGATAATTCTATCGTCAAGGTGGTTAACAATGAATCTGGCAATAAATAGAGACTGAATGGAGAATTCTGGGGTACACTCCTTTTTGCTGTAGTTTTGCTGTAGCTTTCAATAGTATTTCTATGAGTTAATAGTTTTGTTTGTAGTTTTGGGAATTAAGCATAACATATTTAGTACACTCATATATGTATGTATGCTATTATGCACACAGATATGCTTATTTAATTTAATTTTGCCCAGCACATGAATAAGTGCTCAATCAATGTTTGCTGGGTTTGAATCCAAATTGTATATGATCAAATCCATGTATTTATATTATACTACATTTTTAACATTCTAGAATAGAATTTGGACACTTGCTTTCTATATTTTCAGCTTGTCATTCCTTGATGTGGTGCCCTTGGACACTAGGCTCCTTATAGGGTAGGGGTGAGGGCAATACTTCTAAAGTCTGAGAGTAATTTAACTATCCACCTAATGCTATTCTGATATTCCGATCTTTCTCACAATACAGTAACTTTCTCACAATACAGATACTTGTTTTCAGAAGAGGACAAATTGGTAAACTCACCTGCTTGCAGTGGAGGGATCTTTACAATGTTGTAGGCAATTGAAAAATTCTTTCCAAAGCAATTACCAATGTTGTAAACGGTTCCATCATTTTCAATGTGGGGGTGAGCAGTGGCTCCATTGACGGAGACATAGTTGCAAAGATCAACCTACAGAAGTAAAGTGAATGTCCTCCCATTGAGAAAAGGATGATTACATTATCCTTTGTCCCTAGGTCTGAGGCCACCACTACCCCTTGAACTCTCACCCTAAGTGCACTTTCTCTTTCTTCCCATCTCTGGATTTGACCCTCTTTTGCCTCGAGTTCCCACCTTCGTGCAGAACATACTGCCCCCTCATGTGTCTGAATCCGGAGTTACCTGTGACATCTCTTTCCTTGATGTATACCATACAGTACTCTGGTTACTTACTTTTGTTTTAGAATATGCATGTTGACTTCAAATCATAAGTTTGAGTCCTCAGACTTCTTTATACTCTTCTTAATGTATTAGATGTAATTGTATAAAATTGCCAATATTCAATAATTGTTGATTTACAAAAATGGCAATTTTACATGTTATTATGTAAATATCAACTATGTGTCTTGCACACAGTACTGTATGAGTTTGAAACTGCAAGCGGCCTCAAGCTTCATCTAGTAAAGAAATTCTTAATCTAAGTAGACTTCAGGAGAACCATGGATCTCTTTGAATTAAATTTAAACGTTTCTGGCAAGAGCATTCAGTATTTAATTCAATTTTATGTCTCATAAGAAGTTTAGAGCTATACATGTAACACAAATCTCTCAGTTTGCAGAAGGATAAATTGAGGTCCCAGAGAGGTCAAGTGTCTTGTTTAAGGATAAAGAGTAAAATGTTGGCAAATCAGCACTAGATTTCTACCTGGGACCTACTTGATAAAGATTTATTGAATGAATAATTAATGGAATATATATTTATCCAACCAAAATTCTTTCAGTTTAATTAGGGGGATTTTTTTAAAGCATAGGACATTTTAGCACCCTTATTTAAATAATAGGCAAGATATTCATTTATTCAATCAATGATTTATCAAATACTCTGAGTTTTCACTGTGTGCCGAGCACTGTAACAGGGTGCAGGAAAGAGAAGATCCTTGCTTTCAAGAACTTCAATCTAGACCGTTCTGTCCAATATAGCGACCACTAATTTTTAGATAGAACTTCAAATTCAATTCCTCAGTCAGATTAGCCACACTTCAAGTGCTTAATAACACCAGGATGGTGCAGTTATAGTGCATTTCCATTATTGCAGAAAGTTCTATTGGATAGCACTGCATTAAACCAGTAAGCTGGAATAAAGCACTGTAAGTGTGCAATGGTGTCGTAGAGAAATGCCATCTAGCCCAGACTGAGGAATTAGGCAGATTTCTTTCTGAGAAACACAACTCCAACTAATATTTAAAAGATAAGTAGAGTTAGCCAAGCAGAGTAGGAAGACAGTGTGTTCCGGGGAGTGGGAATCCTAATGTAAATGCATAGACTTGTGAAATAATGTGTGCTGTTTAGGGATTACTAGTCGGTTGTCCTGGCTGCCATGAAGAGCACACATGAAGTCAGTTAGCCTGGTTGCCATGAAAGGTACAAATTAGAGTGGACCAACCACAAAGACCTTCGCTTGGACTTTATTTGGGAAGTTATGGATTTCCTAGATAAATATTTTACATTTATATTTTTAAAAATTTCTACTGCTGCCTTGAATAAATTGTATTTAAGAGAATCAGTCTGGAGGCAAAGGCACTGGTTAATTATAGTAAACAATTGAAACTTTCACATTTTTAAAATTACATTTTTATATCAAGTCAGGGTACAGTGCTAGTAACAATGAAACCTGACTCCTAATAAAGTCTATTCTGGAGCCATACCATAGCTTCTATATTTCTAATTAAAATACCATGTAATTGTAGTACAGATTCCCTATCAAAGTTAAATGAATGACTTAGAAACTCAGCTTCAGGTCTTCTGTAAATGAGCTGCACACACACTTGTACATGGTTACACACACATACAGATAAACAACGAAGAGCTATGTGGAGTATCTGCTAAGACTTAGTAAATAGTCTGCAGACAATCATAGATCAGTTTGTGCTATTGAGACTCAATGTTGAGATTTTTTTTCTTCTATTTCTACCAGTATTGCATTTGTGATTCTGGTCTTCAGTTTCATCTACTGGTCTCCTAGCTATACTGTATCTCTTTTGCCTTCCCATACAGCTCACACAGGGTCTCCCAAATAAACATCTTAAAGTATACCTCTACTCATCTAACTTCTTTGAGCAAAAACTTCCAATAGTTTCCTATTAGCTAAACAACATATTCCAAATGTTTAGTCAATTTTTCAAGCTTTTATTTTCCGCCTACCCTGGGTCTCACTATTCCCCTTGACATTACCTACTGTAAGTGACTAGTTCTCAACTGGGAATGTTATTGCCCCCTAAGGGAAGATATGGAAATATCAGGAGCATTTTGGGTTTGCATAATGATTGAAAACATGACTGGTGTTTAGTGGATGAAGCCAGGGATGCCAAACCTCTGCCATGTGTGAGATGTCCCTATGATGATGAGTCACCCCTGCCTAATGCCACAGTAGTACCCTCACTGAGAAATTCTGCAAGTCTAGTCAAAAGAGATTATTCCCCAGTTTTCACGAACGCCTTCTACCTCTATGCCGTTTATCACCTTACCCCTTTCATCAAGCATATCCTTTCTCTAAATTCACCGAAGTCATACCTCTCCTTCAGCTTCCAGCCCAAAGGCTTTCCTTTTAAACCTTCTTTGACCTGTCCCACCTTGCACTGCCAGCTACTTCCAAAGCAATTCCTTTCACACTTGTGCTTTCTCAAAGGATGTTCCTTCTTAAAGGACTCATCATATTTCTTTTCCTATTACTGTTATATATTTAATTTCTCATATAGACATTAAATCACCCAAAGACAAAACAATGCCTTATAAATAGGTGTGTCTTAGTAAATATTGGTTTAAAATGAGTATCTGTTCTAAGGGCTGCTGCATGGAGATTCCCTAAGTTCTCAGTAAAATCTGTCACTTCCTAATATTATTGAAATTTTGTTCTATGCTATTTCATTCAAGATATAGCTTTATTTCTAATAAGAAGTGTCTATAAGAAAGGGCAAATTAGTGCAACATACTTGCCTAGAACCAAAAATAGCATGTTTTTCAATATCAGTACATATAATTTTTTGTGCACTCAGTGTTTACCAGGTTCATGCTAGTTTATAAAACCTATGAAAGGCAGGGACCATGTTATCTTACTCATTGATCTATCCCTTGCGTCTAGTATAAATTCTGAATATGGAAGCCCTCAATAAATATTTGTGCCATGAATGAATGAATATGTTAGGCATTTTATATGAGCTTTCTCCAATCCATATGTTTAAAATTTTATAGATGAAGAAACAATGTTTGTCCTATGCCAAATATCTAGTCATTGTTGACAAAGCTAGCATTTGAAACTTAATCTGGCTCTCATATTATTTCCACCAAATTGCACCAATTTCAGGAAAGCGTCATAGACAGAGGCAATCACTGCAATCCATTTGGAGCTTTGAGTGGTCATTCTGTGTGTCCTCATCAAGTCAGAATTTTATATTCATAGCCTGAAGAATTTATGTTGAATTAATTTTAAGTTCCAAATTCTAAATTCCTGAACATCGCCTAGCACTGTGTCTCACCTGCTTAATTGTCTCTAAGGTCTCTGGATTAATCTTTGTAATAAAGTTGGTCTCTGTGCAGGCGTAGTAATCTTCCCCCACTGGATAGACATTAACAAGGGCGTTGTCGGTAACCTCCACTCCTCGAAAGTAAGAAAAAAACCTGTAGAAGCAAATGAATTTTTCAGTCCAGTAATTTTCAAACCATGGGAGAAAAAGGGCTAATGTAAAATGTCTTGAGTAACATGCAGTTTGGGTTCAGTAACCTGGAAAATATATTCTTGCAGGGATCTGGGAAAGCACAGGTGCCAAATTCTGTTATGACGATCCTTTTCTCAGTCATTGCCCGTACGTAAGCATCGGTGCGGATGAACCTGAAGGAAGTGAAACATAAGGAAGGATATAGAAAAGAGCAATCTGTGCGGTCCGTGTGGAGCTTAGAATGCTTATTCTAGTGTCCTCATCAAGTCAGAATCATAAATGCACAACATGAAGAATAAAGAGTTTTATTAGCCCACTTGGGGTAAGCAAGCAGGGCAGATACAATGTCCCATGAGTTTAACTTTCTTTCCTGTAAACCTCACAGATGAGGAAATCGAGGTTCAGAGGAGTTAAGTGGTTGGCATATGTGGCCAGGCTGGGTTAGAATCCTAGCTGGCCAGAGCTGGACAACACGAACTTTCTATATTATACCATGCAGCCCTGTGGGTATTTCACATAGGACCTCCACCTCCGTAAGCTATAACCAATCAACCTAAACACTGGGGAAATTCCAGACATGGTGTGCTGAATTATATTCCTCTCAATCTCTTTCTGTTCCTTTTATGTTTTTCTTTAATTTTAACATTTATTTTCTTTTAAAAAGTAAATATTCTTGAATTTCATCTCTTGCCCAGACAGGTTTGCTAAACCATATCTCAGAGTAGATAGCATACCTTGCCCAGGATTTCTCATGTGGAGAGCCAATTAAAATCTGATTGTGCACTTCCATTGGGAAGAAAGAGTACCCTGGTCTGTTGAAGGTATAGGAACCTCTATCTGAACTCCACCCTAAGCTTTCATGGCTGCAATTCTCTTTGACATCATATGTTTCACTTCTATTACCATGCAAGTTGTCCTGGTTCCAGTCCCCTTTCACTCTTTCTTTACAGGTCTTTACAAAATGCCTGAAATCTCTGGTGATCAACAAAGCCACCAATAGGCTTGAACATTAAAGGACAAGGCAAAGTAGTTGTTAATACTTCGTTCACGGGGTTTTCTGTAATGATGATTTAGGATTTCAAGGTTTTTAGCAATAATCTCTTGTTTTCAGAAAACTTCTCTTTCTGATATCATTATGACATGCTTTGTCCTTGCCTACTTTGTGGTGGTCCCCCACCTCCTTTCTCAGTGGTCTTTCCAATTTTATGAAAAGAAAAAGGAATCAAGATGGCCAATGATTTAATAAGAATAATGACAAGCATCACAAAAGCTATTATTACTAAGCGCTTTGTGTGTGCTAGACATTGTGCTCTCTTTTAATGCTTGTAATGAACATATGAGCTAGATTCTATGATTTTCATTTTGCTAATTATAAAACCAAGAATTGGAGGTCACTGTCTTGACAAAAGTTACCCTTCTAGGCAAGTCATGTCTGTTGAATACAGGATTTAAAGCCAAGCATGTTGGGCCCCAAAGCCTTAGTCTTTAGCTTCTCCTTTATTCCATGATAGTGTTCCCACGTGTCCATGCAGACACACTGGCCCAGGAAGAAAGTGCGTATATAGGTTGCCTCCTGGGTTCAGAGGTTGAAACTCACATGGGAGGAAGAGCTGACCTAGGCCCTACTCTGGGGAGGAGAAGTGACATCAAGTGCTGCTTTACCTTCTGTGGTATGTGACGTGTCCTTCTTTAAAGTCAAACTTGTGCAGGAGGGCCTGCCCATCAAACAGGTGGTAAAATGGCTCAGATCCAACTTCAAAGAGTCCCGGCCCACATCGAAGGAGACTGCCAGTGAGCCAGAGGGGGATCCTGCCTGTGATGAAGGGGAGACAGAACATTGCTTCTTATGCTTACCTTGGGCTGGACTTGTCCTTGGTAAAGCAGAATATATTAGCAGCCTGATTGGGCAACTTCTTTTTCATAGAGCTGGCAGTGATTTTCATTCCTAGTCCTGGTGCTGGACAGCCCTTAGAAAATGTCTGCTGACTTGACTCTCCTTCACTAGGAGACCACACATGGGAAATGTGGCAATGTCCCAGAGTGTGGATAAAGGGCTGGAAGGAGTGAGGGAGAAGCATCTTGAGAGGACTGGGACGCTCCACAAAATAGATTTCCCTGGACACCAATCCATTTGCCTTTTGTCATTTCAATTTTTTGAAGAAGATTTTCAAATTTCTTGATATATGTCAGTGGAGTGAGAAGTAGAAGGATGGATTAAGAGCAGGAATAAAGATATTTTAAAAAGATGTGTCTGTAGAAAAAGCCATGTAAATGAAAAACAGGAATCCTGGCTCTTTAAAATCTAGAATTACGCCCCTCTGCGAGTGTGAGCTACTGGCTGGATGAAAGTCAATCTGCTGTAGCTGGAAGTCCACAAGTTTGTATGTCAGGGAGCTGACTTCCAGGCTAGGATCAGCTCACATGTCATCTCTGGACCTCAGTTTCCTCATCTGCAAAATGTGGGATACCCAAGATAGTCCTTAAGGCCTCTCAGCTTTGACAGTTAGGTTTGTCCCTAAAAACCCAGGTAGGTTTATCCTTTGAGAAGGACAGTGCTTGACAGTGTTTTGTTGATTCTTACCAGTGAATTTTTTTAAGCAAATGGATTATTTCTATAGCTAATAATGATAATGAGAGTAATAATTACTGTCTATTGATCTTTTTGTCTTGGATATTGGGTGAGTCGTTCTATTTACATTAGTTCATTTAATTTTCACTACATCCCATGAGGTAAATTTTGGGTTTTGGTAGGTAAGGGAATTGAGGCTCAGAACTTATAAGTAACTTAGATTATTCATAGACAGTGAAATGACAGAGCTAGGTTAGCATCTTCATCTGCCTCCCCCCAAAACCAACACTCCTCCAATATAATGGGCATGAAACCCACCACCCTTTAATATTCCCAGGTGCTTGTCACTGGGCCTTCATTTATTTTGACACCAATGGAACAGACATTTATAGGACATTTACTACAAGTCAGGAACTGAACTAGGCACTGACAGTTTGAAGATGATAAAGGTGTAATTCTGATCCTTAGGGAATTCCAATTGGGCAGCATTTTTCTACATTAGAGAAATAAAGGCAAATGAAAGAAAATGAGTTATTGCTATAAGAAGCCAAAATCACCTGATTTCTCTCCCTGTGACCCACATGGGGAGTCTGCATTGAGCAATGCAAGGAATAGGAAGCCTGAGAAGAGAGACTTGGGCAGAAAAGAGGATAGCTTCAAGGTGGGCCAGACCAACCTGTTACATGGGCTGTGAGCGGCGAGGACAGTTCCTCCACAGTTTCAAACAGTTTCTTGTAACCACCAGCAGGATGCTCGACCCTGAAATGGTGGAAGAATAAAGAAGAAGCCCATGTTGATGCTCAAAATCTGCAGAGATAGAGGCACAGGAGAAAAGGCACGCTAGGGCTGGCTCAAAGCCTGTTCACTCTTGCCAGGAGAAGGGTGGGGAGCATGTGGGGTTGGGGGTTGGGGAAAAGGACTCAGGTTTGGAAGGGGGTCCCAGATCACTGCTCTGATGTCAAGAGGAATGACCTGTCTTTTAATGTCAATGGTCACAGTGGACTTAATCCTATACTCTGCAGTTTTTCCATACTTCGGAAGACAAATCAATCAATCCTACTGCTATCACTTCACTGCCTGAAATTTGTTACTAAACAAGGGCTTTTCCACAGTATTCTCCCACCCTATCAACATGCTCAGTTCATTGCATCATTTATTTTCTTGCCTCAAGGAGAGACTCATTCATCTTTTCCCAGGGGTTGAGAGATGAAAGCTTTTCGGGTCAGGTACCTCATCCTTCATTATTCGCTCATATTATACCATAATGTTTTCCCCATCATCTCATTTCTCTACCAGTCTCCAAGACTTACAGTACTTTTTCATCATAGTCAGACCAGGAAATTCAGGTTCTATATTTTTGTTTATTTTCTACTACCTCTCTTCAGTTTCATTTTATAACTTCAAAGAGTGGGATCTCTGACCAGACTCAGTTACAATAATTATCTTTTACTAAACAATTATTATGTCCTACATACCATAAAAAAAGAAGTTTGCATGGTACTAGCTCATTTAAATTTCACATTAACATAACGAGGTAAAAGCTTTTGTAACACCTTTCTATATATGGGAAAAGCTAGACTTAAAAAGTTAGGTAATTTGTCCAAAGTCACACAGCTGGGAAATGACTGGGCAAGAAGTAGAACTCAAGTCTGTTTGAAATCCTCATACTGAAGACTCCTTCCAAAGCCCGGGCTAAGTCACACAAACCCCCCATACTTTGAACCTGAATTCTAGATAGTTGCTTTAATACATGAGCAGGAAAAAATTTCCCCACCAAAATTTAAGGGTCTTTCCTAAACAGGTTATTAATCAATGCCTTATCTTCAGGAGCCCTTGAAATAGCACATTTATCATGAATGCACTAAGATATTTTTTTAAAGCCTCTCAGAGATACTTACTGGATAGACATTTTCTTCCAGTTCAGGATCCAGAGTTCTGGCACCAAATGCAGAATGAAGAAACAAGTTCTCAGCCAGGGACCTTTTTATGCCTTCTAAATCCCCTACAAGGGGTTATGGCTTTGGGAGCCCTTCCCCACCCCTTCAGCTGAAGGAGGGCAAACAGAAGTTGCTTTCAGCTCTCAGATCCTCCTGATGCTTGAGCTTTATTTGGGCTTGCTGTTCCCATAACAGTTGTTTGGCTGTTTTCCAGAGACCTCAATCCTTCCCAAGGAGAATGAGAACAGATTAGAAAGAAAGGAGCAGCGTGGGAGTGGCCAGCATCAGACCTGAGCTGATCCCAGTCACCCCACTGGACCTTGGCACCATTCTCTGGGGCCCACTTCCCCTACTGCCTCTGAGCCTTCATTCTCACCCCCATTCATTCACTCACCTATTTTTTAAAAACATCTGTTACATACCATCTGTGGAACAGACAGAGATGGGCACTGTCCCTGTCCCTGTCCTCATAGATCTTATAACTCTGTAAGTGTTACAGGAAACAAACTATTCAAACATTTGATTAGTCCCAAGATTAAAGAGATATAGAATGTTACCGAAGCACATAGTACACCTCTAACCCTCTCTAGCCACCTTATTGGTACTATTCAGTGCCCATGGTTGACGTCTTTTGATTTGCTGAGAATCAAATTCTACATATCTTCACTTGTCACTAATGCCTGCCTGCTGTCCACCTCACCTGCTTGTGCACTGATATATGTTTGGCACTCAGAAAGTATACAGCACTAATTCATTCATATCTCCATACTCTTCGTTACGTCTCAGTTGTTTGCTAGCACAGACATGGTACTGCCCAAAGACATCCTTGGAAAACAGTCATGTTATATAGTATACCAGTTAACAACCTCAACATTGTTTTGAGAAACTCATTAACAGTTTTTAAATTTAGTGAGTAGTTGTGGCTATTTACCCTAGGGGTTTTCTTCAACAAAACTGTATAACAATTAATCCAAGCAATTCCCAAGATTTACAATAGTAGCTTTATTTCCTTACAGTGAGGGCATAGGCATGTGATGGGCTCCACCCATTGGGGACGGGGACGGTAGTAGAAGTCCTAGTGGTAGCACCTAGGGCTCAGCATCCATAATATAGTATCTCTGTCCACCCAAGGCAGTCGTAATGTCTCCATTTGACAGTGGAGCCTGGAACATTGTTACTGGCTGGGTAGCCTCCAAGCTCTATGCTTTAGCCACCCCAGAGATTCTGTTAGCTCCCTAATATTTAAAATACTTGCATTCTGCTTTATTAGAGTTCGTTTCATTGTTTGCAGCTAAGAGCCCTAGGCTTATAAAATGATGGTAGAATAAGATACTACCATAAGTTTTTTTTGGGGGGATGTAATCACTTTTGTTGGATTTTGAAGAGCACTAGAAGGGGAGATTGATGCCTGTCTTTCCAAGTTAAAAGACCTGACTGTTTTCAAAAGACTTCAAACAAGAAACTTCTCCTCAAAGTACAAGGATAATCCAAATCATCTTAAACCAGCAATAAATAAAAACATACATTTTTATTTAGGATTAAAGAAAATACTTCAGTATCACAAACACAATATTAAACTTCAGTAAACATACTGCTGATTAGGAGTAAGCATTTATTTGCACAATACCATACATTATTTATTTATTTATTTGCTATGAGAATGCTTCATTAGGCAAAACCACATACTATGAAAGTGCTTCAAAATGCAACAGGAGATGTGAAACCCAAAGAACAAGTGCATAGTGACGCATGGATATCAGAACACACTAAGAAGTCATGCTGCTTCCACCCTTTACCCAGAAAGGGAAGGATCTAAGCCACCTCCTCTTCCTCACTATAGCATGCTGTGGTACCACCCAAAAAAGAATGTTGATACGTACATTAGGAAGCTCCAGGAGAAAGAGGAAGTAGCTAAGCTGAGACCTGAGACTGGATAGATACATAAAAGTTAGCCGGTCAAAGGGCAGATAGAAGAGTGTTCAACACAACTTGTAGAACTGATAAAAGTCTAGATGCTAATGTAAGGTGGGGAAATAGCTAGAGATGAATCTGGACTGGAGATAATCATAGGCCAGATTGTGTAGAACATCAAAACCGGGAACAGAAATCCAGACCCTTGTCATGAGGAGAGGGGAATCACTGAACTGTTTGACTCAGAGGAGTGACATGATCTGATTTGTGTTTTAGTAAGACCACTTAGACTGAATGGTGGATAATATACTGGAATGGGAGATTTGGGCAAATCAGAGAGAGACACAGAGCAAACAAGTGGAGGTAGCTATTATAAGCAGGTGCACTGAGGGATGGATATGAATAGTCAAACTCAGAAGATACTTCAGAGGAGCCTGATCTAACTCTGCCACCACTGGTAAATGTGTTGGGGAAATAAAAGCCATAAAAAAGGATTATCACTAGATTTCTGGTTTCATTGAGATAATGCACACTGTGTGTGTCTCTCTCTGTGTGTGTGTATGTGTGTGTGATGTTTCAGGGATACAGAGATAATGAATTCTGATTGTGATTTGAACTTATTTATTAAAAGAGACTGTAATCATTTGAGAACATAATAGTGAGGCTGAACGAGTTAGCATCTGAAGGATAAGCTGAATGTTGACACAGAAAAAAAATGGAGACAGCATTCCTAGTGAAAGATGCAGAGTGAGAGAGGGCAGGAGAATGAGCATGTTAGAAAGACTTTCTCCTGCAGCATTTTTGTTGGATTTCATTTTCTCAGCAGAGTTTCTTCTCTCCGAGAAGAGCTACAGGCCATGTCGTTGTGCTTGTATACTGTCAGTTCATTGGAGACAAATTCCACTAATATCAAGACCCAGCAACTTTTTAAAATTTTCACCTCTCCCCTCCCATTACAAGAGGCTGAAAGAGAAGCCTCTGTCGAAAAAAAGCATCCTCTAGTTGAGCGATGGAGTGTTAACAAACTGCATTTAAGATCACTTCCTGGGAGGTGAGGATCCAGTCTTACTGGTGTGCATGACGGCACCAAGTGCCTTTCTTAGATACCCCGGTTCTGCCTTTTGTGTTCTGGGGCTATAACCACATTGTTTATGAACAGCAACTGGTTTTAGCACCTCTTGCATTGTGTTGCATCTGGGGTATCCTTTATGCTTCAACCTGTATAGATCCTAGAAGTCAGCTTCTTGAAGGATATTTCGTTTCAAATGTGCAAATCATGGCATTTCATTCTAGGAAGGCTCTCAAACTCACAGGCCATGTGAATCATCAAATTAGTATGCTTGGAGAAATTCAGGGTGAAAACTAATTTCTGTGTATGAAATCTAATCAAACCCTGAGTTCCTCAGGTGTAAGGCAGGGAAAATATGCAAAAGCATTCTTTAGCCAGAAGTATTCCATACAAATATTAAGTAATGGTTATTAATGTCAATTCTCAGGAAGTTTGAGAATGTCTAATCTGGCTAATACCTCCTACCTCAGAAGTAACCCATTTTTTTTTTCTATTCTGCCATTGGTATGAAGTTCAAGATCAGATGTCTACCTCCTTTCAAAGCATAATTTTGACCTCTTTGCTCCTATAGCCTCAAATGTAGACCTCTTTTCTAGGTCTAACTTTATCTTTCTATAGTTTCAGTATGAAACACTGGATCCCTAATGTGTTATTACTTTTCCTTTCATCCTCTCGTTTTATTCCTTCCCCACCTTAATTTTTTGTCTTTTGGTAATAGCAGATCTGTGTGTCCAATTTCTGTGTCTGCCTAAGAAACTGTTTTATGTTTATGTATTTTGGTACATTTACCGAAATAATATTCTGTGAATTAAAATAGCAAAAATACCTTTCTACAGAGATTTCTAAATAGAAACAGATTCCATTTTTCTTTGAAGAAACTGGTATTGAGGGTATTACAAAAGCTGCTTTTTCATCCTGGTATTAGGCAGATCAGCTGGGGCCTGCAGGTCATGGTGAGGAGTTTGGATTGAGTTCTGAGAGCTACAGGAAGATATTCAGGGCTTTAAGCAGGGGAATGACTGAGGTATCTGATTTATGTTTTGGAAAAAAAATCACTCCCACTGATATTTGAAGAATGGATTATAAGTGTCTAGAGAGGAAGTAGGGAATCTGGCAGTTCATTTCAGGTGAGGTGATGATGGTGCTTAGATTAGAACAATGCCTATGGAAAAAAAGATGGATGGATTTGAGATATGTTTTGTAGGTAGAAATTATAGGACACATGTGATAAGTTGATATGTCTGGGATATAAGAAAATGAGTTGAAGGTCATCATGTATCCATTGCTAACACTGTAGCATAAAAGCTAGACACCAAACCTCAATGTCACAAAAGAGTTAAATTTCCGGGGTTTTTGGCTAGGTATATCGGCAATATTGTCTTGATTTGCTCTCATAACTGGAATTTACCTTGCTGTCTAGGTATTGGCTGAGATAAGTGAGGTGGCTTGGCTGTGCTATACCTCTCCTCTCCAGCAGGCCAAGCCTGGTCATATTCTCCTGGCAATGACAGATGAAGGAGCCAGTGAAAACAGGAGAACCTGCTTCAGGCTGATGCTCTGAACTGATCCACTGTCTCTCCACTTTCTACTAGCCAGAACAAGTCATGCAGCCAACTTAGACTTCGAGGAGGGTGAAAAGAGCTTCTACCTTGGTGGTCATTAGTGAGAAGAACTACAGTGCCACACTGCAGTCATAAAAACAAGGAAGGATGTAGAATTGAAAGCATTTTTGCAGCTTAGCTCATAGGAGACCCAAATACAATTTCTAGGTTTTAGTGTGAGCAATTGAATGAGTGTCACACTATTCTCCAGTACTAGGGGAGAAATGGCTAAGGGGAAATAGGTCTATTATGAGTTTCCAGTTAAATCCGAGATGTGAGAAGCCTGTAAGACATTCATCTTCTCCAAGACACTTGCTTGTCCCTCCTGCTCCTTTCCCTGTAGCAGCCCTCATCTTCCGTAACCTGAGGGAATTTTCTCAGTAGAGGCAGGATTTGACCCAAAGCTGTCTGAGCCCACATTTTATAAACATTTTTTCCATCCACATATTGAAGTTCTGACAAATGTAATTTTCTTGATTTCATTACATGCTCAATGATACTTTAGTACTCCTTATAGACAGATGATCCTGGAAGCGTCCCATCTGTCTCACTGGGAAGTTAGCTGGGAAGGGTTGTAATCTGTCTTCAACCCTTCCCCCACCATACTGCCAGAGGTATTCTTTTATTAGGAAGATCTGACCATCTTCCTTCCTTGAGGTTTTCAAGAGATCTACAGAACTTACTCAGTGAAGTCCAATCATTTTAGCACAGCTGTAAGATCCTGTCCATCTGGTCCCCTGACTGTTTCTTAGCGCCATCATTGGCCATGCTCCCCTTCCCTTTGTGCTCTAGCAGGACCAAGCCATCCACTGTCTCTCATGGATTGCATCCTATTTCAAGCCTCCTTCACTCCATCTAGACTTTTGCTTAGGCCTCCCTTCCTTCTCTTGTCCATCTGTCAAATTCCCAGTGTCTGTCATAACCCTGATAGAGTACAACCTTCCTGGGATGCCTCAGACAGGAGGGTCTTGTTTGTTCTTTTTCTGAAACTCACATATGTCTATTTTTTGTATAGATCACATTTTATTATTTCACTTGTTAGCATGTCTGTCTTCCTCTTCTTGCTAATTGTAGAGAAATGCAATTGTCACCCCTAGCACATTGATATTGGCTAAACTGTTCAATACCTGTCAGGGTGGAAACTGGAGACATGCCCCCTGTTCCCCCAGGGAAAAGTGGACAGACTAGCAAAACCTGGCACTCACTTCTGTTTCACTCTTATAAATCACATGCAAGGAAACCTTTTCTCTCCCTATTACTGCCAGAACTTAGTTTGCCCTGGCATCATTAAAAAATATCATGGGGAAGAGGGACCTGGGGATAGCCCCGGCCATGTATGTGATCTCTTTCTATCTCCCCTCCTCTAGTGGACGTCTGAGTGCCCTCTTGTTGGTGGGTTTCCTCCCTCATTTAGAGAATCCTTTTTGCCACCACATGCATGTGTGAGTAATAAACAGCAAAATTGTTTTTGGTCTCTGGCTTGGGTGTGATATGTTTTGAAATTTGACATCTTTAAAAGGGAGAGCCTGGCAGCAGGCTTCCTGCAACGCTTCTGCATCATTATGCTCAGGGCATCAGTACTAAGAGCTTAAAACTTGTCAGTGGTTGTCCTAAGTTAGCAGAGGCCACTAGAAGAGCTGCCTGAATGAACTGAGCAGGAAAGAGTAAAAATATTGTTTATAAATGAATGCTTAAGGATTTTTTTTTTAAAGAATTTGAAATATTTTACTTAAAATCTTGATTGCACTCTGATTTTAATCAGCTCTTGATTCATACACACCAAAAAAAGCACAAAAGAGGATTCTGGGTCAGCCCTATTGGATTAATGGTGGCTCAACTATTTAAAGCCAGTGGTACACATGGAAGTTCTCAGGTCATGACAGTCAGTGCAAATGCAAAGAAGAATGGGCAGCTGAAACCTTCTAGAAAAGAGACCCTCCTCCCTGACTCTTTGGACCAGAGAACTGGTTTATTGATCAAAGAACCTCAAGTGTATATGAAAACCACCTAACCTCTTACTGTAGGTATCAAACAAAGAGCTATTCTAATAGCATTAGGAATTCTGGCTGTCTTGATCCAGTTTTCAGAATTTTATGGAATTATTAGATTGTTTGGGGGGGGTGCTTCTCAGACAATAAAGAATAGGCTTCCTAATAGGAGAGAGTTATTAATACATTGACTGAATGTTCACACATATTTATTTTTCTTTTTACCACAGTGTATTTACTATCAGTTTTTATGTTTGATTTCCTACCTAGAGAGTCTCTTGAGAGCAGTGCCCCTGTTAATTTGTCACTGTATTGTAGAACCCATTACTTACTAAGTAAATCCTAGTCACCTTATTCTTTCCAGATTCTCAGCTTCATCTCCTCAACTCAGAAAGTGTGTTGCTTGGCTTTATTTACATCACTTCTTGCATGGTACAGCCTGGAAACTTTTTTATAGCACTAAGATGTTCCAATTGGATGTCTTTCATCTTGCTTAGTGATTATTGTTCTTTATTTGCTGATATCTTGTCTCTTAAACACTATCACTTTATTTTTAAATTATTTTAGGCAGAGGCCAACTATATGATCCCTAGTGCTCAATCTCAGGGAGAAGCTCAAGTTCATCAACTGATAAATATTTGTCTTAAAATAATTTCAGAGAACTGCCTGAACATATAGAACCGTGTGTTGGGGTGGGAAGAATTTATGTTGTGAATCTTTAGATATGAGAAAATGGGATTATAAAGTTTCATGAATAAAAACATTAGGTATGATATGGTGGTAGTGGAAGTTGAATAATATAGGAGGCAAGAAACCTAAGAAAGACTACTGTTAGACTTATAAACTATGAATGCTGCTTGTCATATACTATGTAAATTAGTGAATTAGATGGCAAAGTCTTTTTTAAAAAATAAAACGTTATCCTGGTGGAGCAACAGACAATATAACCAAAAAATACACAACATGTGACTTGTGTTACATTATAGCCATACGCTGCCCCTCTAACAGCACTTGTTACATTATTTTGTAGCTGGCAATATATTCATCTCTTTCTCCAACCAGTCTGTAAACTTCTCTAGAGTCAGGACCCGGGTATCTTATTTAGTCTTTTAGCCTCTTTGTCTAGCACAGTACAGAACATACAGCAGGTATCAGTGAATGGATAGAGGAGTGTACATTATGATTTTTTTTTTGTACCAAAATTGATGGTCAAGGAAGTTATTTTGGATAAATGGATCTTTTGATTACATTTAGATAACTGGCCTGACAGCTCTCAATGGAATGGCCATAGCATTCATTCTTAATCCACACTGAGAGTGGTGTATAATATGTTAAGTCTCCAAATATGTTTTCTAACATTCTAATAATCTTCTAGTGATGACTTTGCTTTTCCAGTTCTTTTGCCGTCACATTTAAACACGTGAACAGTTATTTGCTTGTTTGAATCCACTGAATTCAAAGATGACAGAAGCTAATTATGTGTCTGCTTGGGTATTATTCAGTACTTACTTCACAATATGGTAAAGGTAGCTCTGTGGCAAAAAAATCTAAGGCAAAAAAGGACAGCAACTAATTGTGTACCATGTCCATGGCAGCAGGATCCTTGTATCTGTCCCTAGGATCTCAAATAATGTTTAGAAATGAATAAATAAATAGATGAATGAACAGTACCTCATGTATCTTTCTCAAGGCTAACTCACCATCAGTAAAATGAGTCTCAAAGTCTAGCTGAAAAAAGAAAAGGTAAGCCATTTTCCATAGAAATGTCTATATCTAATGAGTATGTCATTACAGTTTATAAAGAGAATTCCCATTTCCCAAGAGGTATCCTCTAAAATTGTTGAGCAAAGTGGTTATTTTATAACCAAATGGAAGGATCTGGGCTACTATAAAGAATGGGTGAGCAGGTTATTAAGAAAAAATCTGTGGAATAAAGTGTTTTAGCTCAGGCAAAGCTATTCAAGTCGTATTCAATATCTTAAATTCCAATCAAGCTTATAATGAGGGGTTGGTTGGAAAACCTCTGCCAGAATTAGTTGTTTTTTGAAGGTCCTTGTATATAAAGGATAAAATAGGACATCAACACACAAGAGAAGAGAAGAAAAGCAACATATAAGAGAAGATGTGGTAAGGTCATGCATAAGTTATTAGGCTTTAATCTTATTTTATAATTAAACGTTTGGTCAAACATTTGATAAGACATCAAATACAATTATGAAAAGGTAAAATAGCAGAAAATAATCCATTAAAGATGCCTAAATCAGACTTGTTAAATTAGTTATTCCCACAATCTGCTTATCTTGCATATGAAGATTTAAAAAAGCTGGATGGGGGACAGATTAGTAAATTCTAATAGTTTACCATGGAAGCTGTGATGATTAGTTTGCAGCTTTTGATAACAGCATAAAAATGCGTATTAAAGCTATAAAATATTTCATGAAATTGCTACAATGCCTTTCTCTGACATCAATCTGTAAATGCAGAAATTTATACTCAATCAGATCTGCTAGCAATTTTTTTTCTACTGTAAATCCCTCATAATCTTTCTTTAGCTAAGTTAATCATATCTGCACAGGCTGTATGCAGTTAAGGTAATTACCCAAAGAATCTTGGCCTTAAAAAACACTTTGATTGTTAATGTTCCTACTTCTAAATGAACATTTTATTTTTTAACTGACTCATGTACTGTTAAGTTCCTATTTCGTTTCTTTTTGTGAGGACAAGTTTTCGAATACTCAAGTTATTATTTTTTGCATTCATTAATTATATTTTGCTTAACCAGAAATTCTTTTAACAACTGGATTTAGAAAGGTTCCAGTTGCACTTAAATTACATTTCAACTGTTACATTAGAAAGATCTACCATAGATTATTATGGCTGCTAATTTGTAATTAGCATATGATAACAGATTTGAAATAATCAGTAAAGTTAAAATTTGAAATGGAGTAGAAGCAGCAGCAGGGTGGCTCCTTCCTTCCCGCCCTTCCTTCCTTTCCTTCCCACCCTTCTCTTCCCTTCCCTTCCCTTTTCCTTCCTTCCCTTCCTTCTTCCTTCTTTCTTTCCTTCCCTCCCTTCTTCTTTCCCTTCCTCGCTCCCGTCCTTCCTCCTTTCCTTCCTTCCTTCCTCCCTCCTTTCTTTCCTTCCTTCCTCCTTTCCTCCTTTCCTCCTTTTCTTCCTTCCTCCCTTCCTTTCTTCTTCCCTTCCTCTCTTTCTTTCTTTCTTCTGACAGAATTTTGCCCTTTTGCCTATGCTCACAGCAGCCTCAAACTACTAGGATCAAAAAATCCCTCTGGCTCAGCCTCCCCAGTAATTAGAAGTAAAGGCACATGCCATCATGCCTAACTAATTTGTTTATTTTTATTTTTTGTAGAGATGAGGCTCTCTCTATGTTGCCCAGGCAGGTCTGGAACTACTGGCTTCGAGTGATCCTCCCACTTCAGCCTTCCAAAGTCCTGGGATTACAGCCATGAGCCACCATGCCCAGCCCAATTTTTTTCTGAAGGGCATTAAAGGAGTTTCTGCACTTTGAAATAGGTGAACACTGTTTCAACAATCGTTGGAGCACAGGATCCTTTCAGGTCTGGGAAAACAAGAAGTAAAGAATGACAAGGAATTCCTTTTTCTTTCCTTCCCCATATCCAAACTTGAATTAAATAAAACATATTAACTGGGCTTGCAGAAACAGATGGATTTATTGGTCTTTATTGTATTAATCAGTATAATAAAACTGCAATCAATTTAATAAACATTTCAATCATAACCATGACTTGTTATATTTTGTTTGACTAAATTGACTTTTGGAATCCAAAATTCTTGTCTTTAAAAGAGTTTAGAGACAATCTCATCCAAACTTCCGATTTTACATATTGGGGAATTAAATTTCAAAAAGATTAATTATTTAACATATTAGTAAAAACCTGAGGGATCTCATTAATTTTATTTTCAATTCCGTCAAAATTGAAATGGCATTGTTATAGCACATAGCAACTAGATTTTAGGCATATTAGAGCATATTTGTTTTTATATTTATCAGTCTCATTTTCTCCACCAGAGAATGTTTATTTCCAACAGCCCATATGTGGCCCGTATCGATACCAACCAAATTACAGTTTTCCACGTCACATTTAATTTTTCGGAATGGGGACCCTAGGTTTTGCCTCCCCGTCGGGCTATACCCAACATGCTGAAACAGAATGCTCAGACTGGGTTTCCAGGCAAAGTTTACTTCTCACCATGGAAACCAATTTTCATTAACCCAGCTTTTAGGACTCAGTGAAGTCAATCAGAATTATACTGTATTTAAAGACAATCTAGTTAATAGATATGGCAGGATTTACCAAATCTACAAGATTATAAGACTCATCAGGGGCACAGGTTAGAGACACAGGTTAGAGACACAGGTTCTCTCCTGAAGCTTGTGACTCATTAGGTCTATTTTAATATATTATGCAAGGTTGAAAAACACTAGAATAGGAATGTGAGCTAATTGAGACAAGGCAGAGACAATAGTGTATAGATGGCTGTTTCAAAGAAGGAAAAGTTTAAAAGGTAGGCTCTTAACAGAAGCAGATCGGACATAAAGGCAGAGGATCTTGGACTTATCAGACAGAGAGTTAAAGTTGAGATTGTTGAGTGACGTTAGTGGCTCTGAGGACAGGCTCAATGCTCTAGAGTTTCCTGTTTGGTGCTTCCTCCAGAATTGTCTAATTAGCTGAATTAAATATGTAAAACCCAAGGTCCCCATCAGTTTTAATATGCCTAGTGCCTGGCATCATTGTCACTTGATATATATTGCTGAAATTAAAATAAAATGGATTCCATAGAGATGGTGAGGGAATCTTATAAAGAGGAATTCTTCCCATTACAAATGATTGAAAAGAGTTTTTTGCTTGTTTGTTTTTGTTTTCTGGCTGGGATGGTAAATGTACAAATACCTCTTTAACAATAATAGGACACCTTCATTTCCTCAAGTGCTTTAGCCTCTGAATCTTGTGGAAAAGAAATGCCTTTTGGTGTGACAGGAGCTCTGTAAGGTGTTCATGTTCTCAAATGATCTGGAGGTTGCTATTAAATTATCATCACCATCATGTAGTTTATCCTCTGAGGCCTTTTGTTTCCTGGTGCAAAGAACTTAGTATATTGTTTTACTTTCTAGTGCCTCAGTTTCTTCATCGTAATGTAGCAAGAATAATTGTACCTACCTCAAAGGATTCTTGTAAAAAAAAATAAATTATTAATGAAAAGGCTAAAAATAGTGTCTGGCAACAAATCCTCAGTAAATTGTTAGCTATTATTATTATTGTCAGTTAAGAATGAGAATAGTTAAGATACTAGGGGTAAGAAAGAAAAAAAAATCACTGGACAATGGGGAAGACTGACAACAGCGGTGGCTCAACTTATATTTTCCCTGTTTCCATGCTCTCTGCAATGTGTCTGGCCAGCTCCTCCTATCAAGAGATGGAGTCTAGTTTTCCAACTCTTAAATCTGGGATGGCCATGTGACTTCCTTAGGCCAGTAAAATGCAGTGGAAGGGATGGTGCACCAATTCCAGGCCTAATCTTCTGTAGGCCTTGCACATTTCCACTCTGTCTTTTGAGACTTTGCCTCTATCTTGAGAAAAAGCGCAGGGTAACCTGCTAGAGAATAAGAGATCACATGAAGCAGAAATGAGACATTTCAGCTGAGACCATTTGACAGCACCCAAGATCAGAAAACTTGCCCTTCAGATTCCAGATGAAATTGATAACCTACAGAATTGTGAGCTAAATAAGTGCTCATTATTTTTAAGTCTCTAAATTTTTGGCGTGGCTGGTTAATGCAAAAATAGTTACCTGAAACAAACTGTAATTATAAATAAGGGACAGGCATTAAGTAATAACTATTTGCTTATTTGCTCTGAGCCACCTATTACCAGTTAACTAATCCTATAGGACATAGTATCATATAATTTAAAATTTGGGGTAGACTTTAAAAATCTCTTGGTGGAAAATCCTCAGTTTACAGGTAAACAAACTGAGACTCAAAGAGGTTAAATGATTTGTAAAAGATCATATAGATCACAGTAAACTTTGATTAACAAGACGGTGGCAGAGTAATAAAAAAGCCAAACCATAGCAAATGAATAAGAATTTTGGATACCTAATAAAGAAAAATGCTCAGAAACTCTTCTCATAAGTGAGAAGAGAATGCCACTTGGAGAGCTTAAGAGAGCAGCTCTGCCTGAGTGGGGATTTTCCCATCATTAACAGTATTCATGAGCTTCTCATCTCTCTTCACCAAAATATGCTCCATGTTTGAGACCACAGCCAGAGGCTACTGGCCTGGAGGGACCAAATTTCTTTGAAGTTTCTAAAAAATTCATATACCCTACCACATAATATAGTATGTTTAGATAAGTACATCCTTTTTAATTTTATGACAAATTGATTCCCCAGAAAGATGGTCCTATCTGTCCTGTGTGTTCACTTATTCCCTGGCATTCGACCTTGAACGTTAGTGGAAAATCACATTAGATCAAGATGGTGTGCAAAACAGTCACATTCTATGCACTGACTCAGTAGTTAGACCTCGGTTTCTCTCTGTGGGTTCCTCATTGTGAGTCCTCCCTTGCTCACTCACTTCACAACTATTTATTTGAGTGTCTTCTATGTGCCAGACACTGTTTAGACACTAGAGATAAGGCAGCAAAGAAAACTGCTCTCAAAAAATGTTTTAGTATCCAATTGCTGCTGTTAACAAACTACCACACATTTAAGTGGCTCAAAACAACAGAAATTTATTATCTTATAGTTCTGGAATTCAGAAGTCTAAAATAGTTTCAGGCTTCCCTTTCTCCACCCCATCTAGCCCTTTGCTTGGACCTCCCTTCCTTCCCTTGTCCATCTGGTAAATTCGCAGCATCTGTCACAACGAACTCCTTCTGAAGCCTCTGGGGGATAAGATGTTCCCTTACTGGCTCCAGTTTCTAGAGGCTGCGTATATTCCTTGGCTTGTGGCACCCTCCTCCATCTGTGAAGCCAGCAGCACAACATCTTCTCTCCTCTCTGATTTCTGCTTCCATCTCCACACCTTCTCTCTTTGACTGACCCCCCTGCTTTCCTCTTAAAAGGACCCATATGATTACACTGAGTACATCCAGATAATCCAGGATAATTTTCTCCTCTCAGAATTCTCACTTCACTCACTTCTGCAAAGTTTCATTTTATCATGTAAGGTAACATAATGGCAGGTTTTGGGCATTAGGATGTGGACTGATTTGGGGGCCCATTATTCAATGTAACAAAGAAGGTTATATTTTAGTAAAGCTAATCTTTCTTTCTTTCTTTCTCTTTCTTTCTTTCTTTCTTTTCTTTCTTTCTTTCTTTCTCTTTTTCTTTCTCTCTTTCTTTCTTCTTCCTTCCTTCCTTCCCTCCCATCCTCCCTCCCTCTCTTTCTCTTTCTTTCTTTTCTTTCCATTGAGATGGAGTCTCACTCTGTCACCCAGCTGGAGTGCAGTGACATGTTCTCACCTCACTGCAACCTCCCCTCCCAGATTCAAGTGATTCTCCTGCCTCCGCCTCTCCAGTAGCTGGGACTACAGCCACACCACAGTACTGAGCTAATTTTTGTATTTTTAGTAGAGATGAGGTTTTGTCATCTTGGCCAGGCTGGTCTTGAACTCCTGACCTCAGGGGATCCATCTGCCTTGGCCTCCCAAAGTGCTGGGAATACAGGTGTGAGCCACCACGCTTAGCCATAAAGCTCATCTTTATAGGATAAAGTTGAAGTTCTTGAATATGACTCAAACGAATTTCTATGTTATTCTTTCTTCCTAGTCCTATCTCTAGTAACTCTCTACTGCAATTACATACTTCAGCAATCTCGACCTTCTTCTATTGCCTTCCCTCCCTCAGAACACCTCTGCTGTTTCCCATGCTTGGGATTTGCAGCTGTCTGCCAAGCCATATACCCCCATTCCCCTTCCTTACATCTCTACACCATTTGTCTAGCAAAATAGTCAGCTAGGGCATCACCTTGTCTAAGAAATGGGGCCTCTCTCATTTCCTCTCAAAAGAGCCTGTGACCGCCTCTACCACCAACTTCATCACACTATATAGATCTGTTTAAGCGCTACCTGTCTTGCTCCATTAATAAAAAAGCTATCTGAGAGCAGGGAAGGTGTCATTCATTTTTCTAGCCCCATCACTTAGCATAGTACCTGGCACACAGTAAGGGCATAAGAAATGTTAAGTGAATATGTAAGTATCATCAAATTTGTTTATCTATTAGTTAATCAGGAGAGGAAGAAGAGGGGGGGCAGGGAAGGAGAAAGTTTTATCTTGAGTTGTTAAGAAAGTTTTGTAAAGAGTGGATCTCTGCTGGGTGCAGAGAAGGAAGAGCAGATGGGAAAGATGAGATGAGATATACACGATTTCAGGCAGTGAGGATAATGAGCCCGAGGCGCTGAAGCTTCAGGGCCGAGTTTCTCAGCAGGGCTGCTTTTGATGTGTGCCTGCTTTGATCCCTGCTGTGTAGCTGTGGCCCAGGATGTTCTGGAGTGAAGAAAATCTACTTACTGTGTCCTGTTCCTGGGATCCATGGGTATGTGAGAGAAGAAACACTTGTGGGAAAGGAGTTTCCTGGTGGCAAAATAAAATCGTTTCCCAAAGGTAGACAGTCTTTCCAACATAGTGGAGCACAGAAGTAGAAGAAATATGCCGACAGAGGACTTGACAATGTAAGGTGGAGACACGCAGAATGCAACCTAAAAGCTGAGATAAGATCAGACAAGCACAGAAGGGCTGCAGCCCATGGGCGAGGGGAACAAATGTTCTGTTCATGGCAGCAAGAGGACACCGGGCCGTAGGTGGAGAGAATTTTTCTGCCTCTTGGACAAAATATGAGAGCACAGGAAGTGACACTTCAAATGCTCTTACACCAAGGAACAGGGCAACAAAGGTGGGCAGATCATGGCTGGCAGAGAAACACCGAAGTAAGGAGAAACACAGAAACACATTGCTACCCCTCCCTGTACGGGAGGCTAAGGGGAACTTCGGTTTGCGTAGCTTAGTTTTAGAAGCGTAAATTCTGTCACTAGTTATGTTCAAGTTAAATCAACCTTATTAAATGTAACTGAGATTTGAATTCAGTTACTCTCAAAAAACTTTTAGAAATCGTTCCCATTTTAGAAATGTTAAATGCGTACGTTAGTCAGTCCTGTTGGCCATCTCAGACTAACCTGGTGTAAGTGGATTGCTGTGTTAACCTGCCTAGATGGTCAGAAAGAGAGGAGAATGTCATGAACTCTCAAAGGAAGGGAGGATGTGGAACAAGCATTGGAGAATTATTGTTTGCAAGAAAATAAAACACTCTGTTACCACACATATTAAGCAGTTTAAAGAACAAACAACTGGGGTGGTGCCTGGGCAAATACTTGAAGGGATTTGATTTGCAAAAGAAGCACTTTTGAGAATATGCTGTATTTTCCGGTTAATTGCCTTAACCCTGTATCCTAGTTTTCAAAGAGGGTATATTGTAAGTGGAAGTCAAAATCACTATAATTCTCCTACAAAGGTGTAAATTACATGTTTTAACATGACAAGAAACAAGGCAAACCCCTTGTCTGTTTTAATCAACATTAGTATAGTTTCTGCACATCATGAACACTCAAAAACAGTTGATAGGCTGAGTGTGATGACTCATGCTTGTAATCCCATCGCTTTGAGAGGCTGAAGTGGCAGGATTACTTGAGGCCAGGAGTGGACAATATAACAAGACCCTGTCCATATGAAAAATAAAACAACAATTAATCGGGCGTGGGGGTGTGCACCTGTGGTCCCAGAGACTCAGGAGGCTGAGGCAGGAGGCTCACTTAAGCCCAGAAATTGGAAAGCTATGATTGTACCACTGCACTGCCTCCCAGGCAATAGTGTGAGACCCTGTCCCTATTTAAAAAGAAAGTAATAATAGATAGAATGAACATAAGGGATGAGACACTGAGGCATTGAGTCTGTCAAATTTGTGCTTATGAATGGGGATAATAACTAGGATAAAAGTCATGATTGCCCAAAGATGTGTGAGCCACTGAGGCTTGATTTTCTATAGTTTAATCCCAGGAGAAAGTTAATAATATTAATACCTGCATTTTTTATTGCATGTCCATTGTATGTTAAATACTGAGCTGGATACCTTAGATATATTGTTTCTGATCCTCAGAATAAGGTCCCATAGTGTTGTCCTGGTTTTACAAATAGGGAAATAGGTTATGAAAAGTTAAACAGCTTTTCCAAAGTTACATAGGTAGTAAGAAGCAGAATGGTGACTGAGACTCAGATCTGATTGCTACATAATTACTTTTTACTCATACTATGCTATCCCAAACCATATCTCTATTTTGAAAAACTTTATTCTTTGGCATAAAATTAGTACATATTCATGATTATAAATTTGGAAAATATAGAAATATTTAGGAAAAACAAATCAACCATGATATCTCCACTGTTTTGTAAATATATGGTAATACAATTGATTCTCATTATTTGCAATAGTTATATGCTATAAAGTCACTGCAAACACTGAATTGGTGAATACTGAACTTTTGTTCCTAGGAGATACACAGGATTAGGTTTCCATAAGCCCAACATTTTTATCAACCAATCAACAGATTACCTTATTTTATGTTTATTTCTATCTAAAGACACATTAGTTTATATACATTGCTGATTTATTAACATCAAACTTACAGCCAACAGCACTCTAACTCAGACCTGAATGAAGTTTATCTAACATATACGTTTTCTCTGTAAGTAAAGCACGTTGGCCTGGCTGTCCTCGGGGACACTAGGCAGTACCTCAGAACCAGAATTCGTGGCTGTTTCGGACAGTGAAATGAACAACAAAAAGCAGAAAAATATGGCATTAAACACACCTCAAAAAGGAGACTTGTTTACAGTATAAGAGCTGAAACAAGATGGTAAAATATCACTTTGTTTGACGTTGAGGAGAAATGTATGTATTGAGTGACTCAGATATTATTTCACTCTGAATATGTCTTTGAATAGACATGAAAATGCTGCAAGCATTGATTTCGGGGATTACATATACATTTTAGCAAGTAGGTGAATTTGCAAATATAGAATTATGAATAATGAGGATTGACTCCTTCTAAGGAATCAAAAATCTGATTGCTTTTTTTCAAAATCAGCACATTATAAAAGAGGACTTTTCAGAAACATTTCAAAGTTTTCTTATGTACAGACTTTGGTGCCACAGGCCTGACACAAATCTATCCTTCTATTTATTTCATTTACCATCTTCTGAGTAAATTTTTTCTTTTCTTATTTTTTTTTTTTTTTTTGAGATGGAGTCTCACTCTGTCGCCCAGCCTGGAGTGCAGTAGCATGATCTCAGCTCACTGCAACCTCTGCCTCCTGGGTTCAGGTGATTCTCCTGCCTCAGCCTCTTGAGTAGCTGGGATTACAGGTGTGTATCACCATGACTGTCTAATTTCTTTGTATTTTTAGTAGAGACAAAATTTCACTGTGTTAGTTAGTTAGATCACAGGATCTCCTGACCTCATGATCCACCTGCCTCAGCGTCCCAAAGCGCTGGGATTAAAGGTGTGAGCCACTGTGCCCAGTCTTTGAGTAAGTTGAAAGTATATGTTAGTGTAGGAGCCAAGGGAAAACGTCTTCACCTTCTGAGGTTTTGTGAAAAATCACATGATAAAAGCCAGCTTGGAGAAAAGGCATATAAATCTATTAGCATACACACGGGGAGAGTCACAGAGTGATAGAATTCAGAAGCTCATATACTAATCTGGAGGTTACAGAAAAAATAGGGGCTCAGAGCACAGCCCAAAATAGATAGTGGTAGTTAAATCAGGTTATGTTGGCAAGACACGTTATGGGAGAGAGAAGATGAGGCTTGGCTAGCAAAGGTGGTCTTGTCATATAAATGAAACTTCACAGGTAGTAACCCCCAAAGAGTTATGCAATACTATGCAATAACATAGAAAATAAAAAAATATTATGCAATGACATATAAAATGTTTCTTTCAGATCTTTAAAGGGTTTTGACTCTCAGTTAATCTTTCCTAGATCTGGACAAGGGAAGGCCTGCCTGCATCAATGCAGATTCTCTACAGATGTAAATCTTCTGCATGAAAGACAACTTGGCAAGGCTACATCTGTTTACGGGATATCTGAACAGCTATCTCAAAATATGTCAAGGAAATATATCTTGGAATGAAATAGTTTGATTTACTTCACTAGGTACTGTGATAGGTATTAGAGTTAATAAAAATAAACAAGAAGGTTCCTACTTTCCAGAAGCCCATGGTTTGATGGAAGAAGCCAGCCGTATAAGCAAATATTTTAACAAAATGTGGTAAGTTTGGTAATGGACAGAGATACAGGGTCTTTTGGGAACACACCCAGGAGAAGATCCACTTAGCAGGGTAGGTAGTGTTTCAGCTGAATGCTTAGAAATTAGTCTGATTTCCTCAGGTAAAGGGTGGCAGAGACTGGTGACCATTACTGCGAATACTATGCAAGAACACAGTAGATATTAAAGTCTAGTACATTTGATTCAGAAGTCTTTCGAAACTACAGGTAAGATGATTATTCACCAATTATTCTATACTATATCTTCCAGATGGCACAGATTTTACTGTATCTCTTCTAGCCTAAGCTGGAATGTTTGCATCATCATAGCATGACTAATACATGTAATATGACTTAAGTGTTTTGTTAGATAGGTAAAGAATCTTGTCTTCTTGTAGCATATACCAAGGTAACCGTACTTATGTTAGTTTTCCGCATAGACGATAGGCTCACTCCAACGCAGACTGCTTTGTTAAAAAGTGTGCAAATAGAAGCCACTGTCTACTGCATGACAAAGAGCTAGCAGTTAAATATGTCTAGCTCAACCCCTGCTTCCTGAGAGAGTTATAGGTAGTTTATTCTAATCAATTTTGAGGAAACTTGTATACAGATTCCCTTAAGAGTATATTTTATGATTTCAAAGGAAGTTTATACAAAATCTGAATTGCTTTATTAAACTTTCTTTTTTCAATCTTGTTATGCTTACAAGCAAAAATTAGATGGGGAGGGATAATTTTATATATATATATATATATATATATATATATATATATATATATGCATATATTTTAGACAGGGTCTCACTCTGTTGCCCAGGCTGCAGTGCAGTGGTACGATCATGGCTTACTGCAACCTCAACCTCCCTGGGCTCAGTGATCCTCCCAGTTCAGCATCCCAAGTAGGTGGAACTTCAGGCCTGCACCGCTAGGCTAACTGTTTTATGTTTTGTAGAGATGGGGGTTTCACCATGTTGCACAGACTGGTCTTGAACTCCTGTGTTCAAGCAATCTGCCTGTCTCAGCCTCCCAAAGTGCTGAGACTACAGGCATTAGCCACCATGCAGGCCTGGCATTTTTAATGTAAGAGTAGTCTCATATATTTTTCTTTTTTCTTTTCTAGGTGTTTATTTTTTAGTGTTTTTATTTTCAAAAAGTAATGTTGCACATGATTGAAATTAAAATAATACCAAGGATATATACATTAAGAAATAAGACCCTTTTATAGCTCCAAAATTCAGTAGCCATTATTTATCAATTTCTTGGTTTTTTTTTTTTTTTTTTCCCTGAGATGGAGCTTCGCTCTTGTTACCCAGGCTGGAGTGCAATGGCGCGATCTCGGCTCACCGCAACCTCTGCCTCCTGGGTTCAAGCAATTCTCCTGCCTCAGCCTCCCAAGTAGCTGGGACTACAGGTGCACGCCACCATGCCCAGCTAATTTTTGTATTTTTAGTAGAGATGGGGTTTCACCATGTTGACCAGGATGGTCTCGATCTCTTGACCCCGTGATCCAGCCGCCTCGGCCTCCCAAAGTGCTGGGATTATAGGCATGAGCCACTGTGCCTGGCCTATCAATTTCTTATAAATATCTTAGAGTAATATTTCATGCAGGTATTAACATGTATATCTATAGCTAAACTGTAAAAGACATCAGAATGAAAAGAGATGGATAAGTTTTCTAAGAAGACAGTTCCTTCATAATCTGTTTTCTGTAAAAGGGTGATGATATGTTTAGAACTTTTAAATTTTCTGGGTACAAAAGCAATAAATGGTCTAGAGTTATTTCTGTTTTAAGGGAAAGGGTACTTTTATAAATTAAAGGCATATTGTATGCACATTCTGTATGTACTAGGTACTTTCTACATGTTATCTCATTTGAACTCTCAAACTCATGTAATGAAGAAAATATTACCCCCATATTATAAATAAAAAACCTGTATCTCAGTAAGTTTAAGTGACATTTTAAAGGTTTTACACAGCTGGAAAGTAATAGAACCTGAAGAACACTGTTCTGTGTGATCCCAAAATTCATACCTATTCTATATATATTCCAGATGCTGTACATTGTGTTTGAGATTTTGATTATAAATATAGACAGTCAATATTAGCTTAGTGTTTAAAAAATTTCTATCAGAGATTTGTACCTGTAAATTCACCCTTTTAAAATTCGTGGTTAACATCACTTTGTATTTGACGTTATAAAGCCATAGTTAGGAGAGCCAAGTCCCTTTTCAGAGATTTCCACAAATAAAAAGAGCTACATCAGAGGAGGCCTGCAGATGGCACTGCCGCCTGCGAGTCACTTAAAAAAAATGCATAATTATTTGAGGAATTATCCAACACTGATTCCAAAAGTTAAATTTTAACCAATATGTGAGTAATTTATCATTCATGTAATTCTTCCAATTTATGGTTGATGTTAAAATTTAATTTTCAGTTTAATGAACAAGTAATGTTTAGTAGCATTTCAATCCAGTAAAAGGTAGAACATAAATCTGTGTGGATGGGGCACGGGAAGATCAATTAAGTTGGAGAAGAGAAAGAGATTCAGATTATTTGCTTGGGCCTAAGGTGCTGCCTGAGAAATCAGATTGCTGAGGAATCAGAAGACAGATTGTGACTGCTCAGATTTAAAGACGAAGACACTCTTTGGAATTTCTGAGTTATAAATCAGAAAGCTAATGAAAACACATGAATACAAAAGTCTGAGACATTGTATGCAATCAACAAAAATGGCAGGTGTTTTATCACTGTATTTTTAGTGTTATGAATTTTCAAGAAAAGTTATCGCAAATATTTAACCCTAGCTAATCATATAAGCTTTAGAAGACAAAAAGGTACTTTCTCTTGAGTAGTTAAGAGATGTAAAGTTCTGGAGATAGAATATTCGAAGATTTTCATAGGGTTGTATCTGGATGATAGGATATAAGTGATTTAACTTCCAATTCATCTATAATATATATGTTTTTAAATAAGAATAAATACTAAATTTTAAGATAACCAAAACCATTGTTCTCATTCCTTCTGTCTGTCTGTCTCTTACACGTTAACACAAACCCTTTTTAAATTAAATTTTATTTTTTTCAGTTTTAATGCTAGGGATCCCTTGTAGTGAATGTGGGATGTTCTGCACAGATCCTTTCAGTGTTGAGTCATTTATTCTCCCAGCCATCAGGAATATTGGCTACATTCCTCTTTAGGAACTATGCTTGGCTAAAGGGACCTACCTTACCAAGGTTACGACTCTTCCCCAGGATCAGTCCATATTCATCGACTGGTTTATATAAAGATAAAAGACCCAGCCCCATCTCTTAATTTGGGACAATTCAGAAAAGTCATCACAGATCCAGGGGGATCAGCTGAGGCCTTTATCATGACTGCATTGTGGTTATTTTTTTCTTTTGCCCCATCCTACTTCCATCACTTTCTTACAAATGTTGCTCCCAAGTAAACCTCATAAACACAAGTATTTGTCTCAGTATTGTGGGTAACATGATCTAAGACAAAACTAGGAGTAGTCCTAAGAAGCTGACATCAACTTCCAGCCAAGTTAGCAAACCTACAATAACATATAACTCAATCGTTTTCCAGATTGCATAGTTTTTGACAGGAAATCAATCTTCATTCTTACGTTTTGTCTCTGGCTACTGTTAAGATTTTTCTTTTTGTCACTAGTTTTCTACAACTTGATTTTTTTTTTTTTTTGCTTCAGGTTACTTTAGCTTTTGTGAGTTTGTTTTTCATCACATTTAGAGAAAATTAGTTATTATTTTTGGCCAATAACTTCGTGTTCTCTTTCTTCTCTCCTTCTCAGCCTCCAATTGCACACTAACATTTCATATTTTTACATAGCTCAAAGATTCCTTTCATTGTTTTCAGTTTTGTTTTCTCTGTACATTATTTCAGTTTCTGCTGCTATTTTTGAATTCACCAACCTCTCTTCTGCTATATCTAATTTTATCTTAATCTCATTCCACATACATTTTTCAATTTTGATATGCATTTTTCATTTCTTGAAGTTTTATTTGGATCTTTTTTATGTCTTCTGTTTCTATTTATTTCTGATTTCCTTTTTATTCTAGAGTATGATATTTATAATAAGTATTTGAAAGTTTGCCTGTTAATTGCATTACCTCTGGTAGTTTCGGTTGATTCATTTTTCTCCTGGCTGTGTGTCATATTTTCTGTCTCTTTGCATACCTGGTAATTTTTGTTTGGATGATCAACATTGTGATTTTTGTTTGGAGATTCAACATTGCTGAATGCTAGATTTTGTTGTTTCTAAGTGAGAAACTTTGTTCTGGCACACAGTGTTACTTGAAGACCAAATGGAACATTTTAAGGCTTGCTTTTAAATGTTAGAGTAAATCCATAGCAGCTTTTATTCTAAAACTAATTTGGCCCTGCTACTAAAGCACAACCATTTTGAGGATGCCACCCTATGTTCTATGTATTACAAGCGCTCTCCATTCTGGCGATGGGAATGTAAACTATTCTTGGCCCTTTAAGGCCCAGGAACTGCTTACTGCTTTCCAGTCATTCATTCCTTGGTTTTGCTATGTACTACTCAAGTCATTTTCTTTACCCCATTCTAATTAATACTCAACAAAAACCTCTAGGGAGGACTACTCTGCAGATCTCTGGTGCTTTTTCTTTGCAGCTCCCGGAGTCATTCTGAACTCAGTCATCTTTGGTTTCTCCATGCAGTGAGACCACTAGGCTTTATTTTGGTTCCTCTGCTGGCAACTGCCTCTAGGCAATAATCTGGGGAAATCCTAAAGCTCATCACCTCTTTTCCCTCTCTTGGGAATCATAGCCCTGCATTCCCTGTAGTCCAATGTCTGAAAAGAGTTGTTTCATGTATTTTATCTCATTTCCTAATTGCCTATGGTAGAAAGGACAATTTGGAGGTCCACTAATATACATGAAGCTAGGCTTTGGCAGAAAAATTTTCAGTTTTTATAAGGGGCAGAAGTCAACAATACTTTAATTTGTCTTATAAACTGTTTCCTCAGTACACGTTCTGAGAGGTTTTCAGAAGACATAAAAACAACTAACATACGTTTCTCCTGGTGCTGAGAAAGTAAAAAAATCCTTAATTAATAAAAGTTGATTCTGAGTAAATACGTAAGTCTGAGTTGCTGTACTTATTGTATTTAGAAGTGTTAAATTTATTTTGGTGAGATGATTTTATTTCTTTCAATTCAATTTAATACTAAAACTAGCTATCCTTCATTTTTTTTTTACCAGAAATGCTTCAACAATACCCCTCCCCCACCTCTTCACTTTCAAAATCAAAGGGTGGTATATCTCTTGGTGGTACATATTACCATGATATACAATTCCATAACCAAAATTTCACCAAAATGAGGTAAAAAATATTCTTTAATTTCACCAAAAATGAGGTAAAAAAATATTACCACTGATAGAGCAGAAAATATATTGTGAGATACAAGAACAGAAACTTGATAGCAAAATGATTTTAATCAGTAGAGATCTTAAACTCAATACAAAGCAAGAGGAAAGAACATAAAAATTGAGCATGGGCTTGCTAAGTTCAAGATTTAAATATATTGCCTCTTTTCCACTACAATCACAACTTGGTTAGGTAATTCACATGTTATAGATGAGGAGATTCAAAGTTTAAGGTTCCCAAGGACAGAAAGGTAAGTCAGGGGATATTCCATGTACTTTCCATTACTAAATGCCACACAACTGGATAACATGAGTGGGTCATTACATGATACCAATTAGAAAAGGATATTAAATATGGTGGAGGCAATAAGTTCTGGGATAAGAACTATAATTTGTAGAATAACCAGACATCATTTGATCTGGTGAAACCTGTGCATTCTCAGAATTAGACTTCTTTCCACTTTCTCTCTTAAAATGCGCAACATCTTCCCCATCCTCTCTTTACTTGTAGTTGATTTTGATTCTCAAATGCTGAGAAAGCAAAAGCAATCAGAAGAGAATTTCTACATGCAACTACTACCAAATCAGTCAACTCATCTCTATTTGAACTTACTCTTTGTTAGAATGGAATGTCCATTGCTCCACCTTATGCGAAGCCCTTCTGAAGATATCCATTCCTCCCTTCATCAATTTTTCCCTCTCAACTAGATCAAAAATTTTCAGCCAGTAGGTATAATCAGAACTTTTGTCTCATAATGAGAAATAGTTAATAAGACTCATCAATTGTTCATAATTTTGTTTTGGTTCATGTCTGTCCAAAGCAACATAAAGAACTACATTTTTGCTAAGATCGCTTCAAGTGCTATAATCCTAGGTGATTCTAGTAATAGCTAATAGTTATAGACTGCTTATTCTATGAGAGACACTGCTAAACACTTTAAATGCATTATCCTACTAATCCTCACAATCCTAAAAGAGAGGTACTATTATAATGTTCATTTTATAAATAAGAAAACTGGAGCTTAGAGAAGTTAAGTAACTTGTCTGAGTTTACTAGCCAGTTAATAGCACAGCAGGATTCAAACCTTACTGGAGAGTTGACATTATTAAAGCATTGTGCCATATATTTTATAATCTGAATTGCATGCACATTAACGCACATGAAAGTTTCCTGCCTTTATGATTTATATATTTAATGTCAATAACACAAAAGCAAAATTAAATTGTTACACAACCGAAGTAATTTTAATCTCAAATTGCAATATAATCCACATTTTATATATCTATAAACAAAAAAAGTTTTAGGATACAAATGCCTTAGAAAGAATTCAATTTGGTTCAATAATTTTATAGCCAGAGTACCAGGATAAAGACACATTTATAATTTTCTGTCCAGGATTTTTAATAAAAATCAGTAAAGTTAAATGGAACACTATCATTTTATAGAGAAATAGTACAAAATTACATTGAGAAGTGAGAATAGTCATTAAACATTAAGATTTTATTACAACCCAGGCACTATATATTTCTTTACACTTAAGGAATAGGTATTAAACAATCTTGGAGTAAAAAATAGAAGGCAATTTGCTTCAAGTTTGCACCAAGTCAATCACGCAGAAACCTGAAGAACCTTGTTTTTAAGATGAGAGGCATTTGTAATTGTCAGACAGACATTTTCTTCCAATGAAAAAATAAAATCAATGTGCTACTATCTTGGCACTTATATAAATGTTTATAACAAGCATTTAAGACATTGATTCTCAGAGTTGGCTGAACATTGGAATCATCTAGATTAAAAAAAATACTAATCCCTATATAACACCCCTAAAATTCAGATTTAATTGCTATAAGGTAGGCCCTGGGCATACAGGTGGTTTTAAAACTCCTCAGGTGAGTCTAATGTGCACCAGTTTGAAAACCACTAGCTTAGAGACCTATTTCATAATCATCGAAGTCAGTCTTTAGCTGAATGATTCTATATGCTCTGATTTCAGTGGGTAGTATTGTTATTTTAAGCATCTGATGGGTGTATCTCCCTTGATTAGAAAATAAATACCTTAGGGAAGAGATTTTTATGTTTTATTTATCATTGTCTCTGCATATCTAGAACAATGAAAGGCACACAGAAGTTACTAAATATCTTTTGAATGAATATATGATTGCCTTATACTTCTTTTATATCCCCATCTTCTAATAGATTATGAAAATAAGAATTCAAAATATATATATTGAACAAATGAATAACTGAAGCAGTTGGGGATACTATTTAAGGCAAAACCAAATCTGACAAAATATACACATATTTTAAGAATACATACATATACATAAATAGATCAAAAGTGGAAAAAGAACATACAAAAGAGTGCAACATTTGGTAGCTGAGGATTATTTCACTGAGTTTTCAAATATTCTTCACATTCTTATACTTAGAAACAAAGAAGTAACCCCAAACAACTAATTCATTAGCTAGTATTTCAGAACTTGCACATATGAAGATGTTTTCTTTTAAAAACAGAATTATAGGTTAATCTTGATGAACACAGCTCAGTTTTCAAAATTCAAATAAAATTTTAGCACACATCATGATCGCCTTTCGAATAGCTGTGTTAAAAACAAAAAGGATTTGGTACCACCTATTGTTATGTGCTTTCAGTTGAGATCTAGTTAGTTTCCTAGTAGTCTCACATTAAAAAACAACTATTTTGGCACTTCCTTACACAATGTGTTTGTTTAGAAATACCTTATTAATAACAGACTTCCTTTTGAGTAGCTACATTTTCAGATATGGCTTCATTTATTACATAATTTTTAATTCAGTTAGTATCTTAGACTACGAAACTTTGGTTTTCTTAAAATCAGCATTGGTTGCTTGATTGTAGGTTTGTCCCCAAAAAGGGCTGCTTCACTCTCTGTGGTTGGAAATTTTTGCTGATATATCAAGGGATATTCCTTCTGAAACTTAAAAGTGAGGTGAAAAATTAGAAGGTATTTAACATTATTTCCCCAGCTGAAGCAGTACTCAACATTTTATAAGAATTCAGTGTCTTTCTCAAAGAAGTATTATAGAAATTAGTAACCTTTCATTTTTATCCTTGCCTGTCCCTCTCTCTTCTCATATGAAAGGTACACTATAAGATCTTTTAGATCTCCTTAACATTCTATGATTCTTTTTCTTCTGATGTTAATTCTACCCCCAAATTCCAGATCTTCTTTGTCAATGGTAAAACCTATGAAAGACACAGGCATCTAGTATTCACATTTCTTTGAGTGTCTCAGACTTAGAATTGGAAGTGGCAGAATCATGTGGCTACTGGACTTTTAGAGCTAAAAATTCTAAAACGGTGATGAGTCACTCTGTGATACATATTTATACTTTATAATTGCTTTCCCAGGCTAATACAAGCTATAATTATATAAAATACTAGTAATAAAAGAAAGTATACATTATTATTGTTGGTATTATTTTAAAATTCAGGATGAAGAACAAAATCAGGTAGGTACGTACTCACATGTTTTAGGTTAATGCACATATACAAGACATCATAATATATAGTCTATATACCTCAAACTTAAAATCTAAAATATTAAAATACAAAATAGATTCTAAATGTTATTAACAACCAGGAACAGCACATTAGAAAATATTTACATGATTGAGAACTTGCTATTCTTTTACCTGTTTTAGTTTTTTTCTTTTCTCCTTTAGAGGCAAACTCTTGTTTTTAATAATATTTTCTAAAAGTTCTGCAATTGCAGCTTGAGAGGTAGAAACTTTTTGCTCATCAAACTCCTGAGCACTAATCTGCTTACAGTATGAATAAGTTGGCAAAGGAGCAAATAGTCCATCTCCAGGATTGTCAATCTGTAGTGAACAAAATGATACAACTCTGTTAATCCTGGTCATGTTCTTATATGAAAAAGAGTTTTCTTTTGATGGGATCTAGCACCTAATAATTTACCACCAATCAAACATTCAGCACATTAAGAAAACTATGTATTATGCAGTAGTGGAGTGGAAGTCAGTAGGTTCTAAATCCCAGTTCCATAATCTACTTGGTTTGTAGCATTCAACAATTTATTTAACTTTTCTTAGTCTGTTTCTTCATTATTAACATGGAAATTACATAAGAAAATGTATATAAAGGGCTTAGCACATAATAAGCATTAAATAAAGACAGGTATTATAATTATTATTAACTATGGATTTTATTCTTTTAACTATAAATTAACAATCTAAGTGTTATTCTAATTCATTGTGTGACTTTAATGTGCTGACAGTGCAGGTAGTAGATGATCAGCATATTTACTGAAATGAAATATTTTTAGTTTTCATTTATTGTTTTTTGAGGCTTGGGAACATAGGCAGAGCCTCTAACATCTGCTAATAAAAGAAAGAAATTCTAGGAGATAGTTATAAGCCAGGACAATATTAGAATGGTACACATGGGAAAAACATAAACAGATGTTGGGCAGTCAAAGACAGAATACAGTAGATGTCTGTTGTTTCGGCTGCTCAATATTCCTTCTCTCTTTCTTTTAATAGTTCCCTTCCATCTTATCCCCTCCTCTACCTTTATCTTCTGTGAAGAACAAATTCTCCTTTAATCTTTGCAGAGTCAGAGTAAGGCTCTATCTCTATCCTACTCTTGACAACCTAAAGAATGCGTATTTAATCTCAACTAGGCTAAGAGTCTATATCCAGAGCTTTTAAAATTGGAGATGGAGGAATGGCTGTTTTTCCTCTGAATTGCGAAGGTAAAGCTGTAAACTCATGAACTTCAACTAGCCATATTCCTCATCATGTGAAGGGGCCATTGTCAAATACAGGATCAAAACAGAAATAAGTAAGAGATGGAGGAGACAGAAAGATACTGTCTATATTCCTGACTTTTAGAGATTATTTATGGGAGCTGATAAAGTCTTCCTTTTTCATTAAGCTACTTTGAGATGAGTTTGCCACTTGCAACTGACTATTGCAGAGAATTTTAAGACTTACAATACTTACATGTCCCTTTTTTAAGTAGTCAAGATGTTTTTCCACTGCAGTCTGTAAGTAAGAGGGTACTTGAAGAACTTCCTGATGATGATCCATTAAGAAAGAAACTAATCTTGCAGCAAGAAGCTCATCAAGATCCACTTCTTCAGCACAGCATAGAACACACCGAGAAAAGGTATGTATCATCTAGAAACATATTAAAAGATGTGAATTTAAAAAGCTAAGGTTGTATACAAATTAGAATATCAGTAATTTCCAGGTAGCATTGCATTAAGTATTGGGATAAAGTGATAAGCAGCCTCAGTTTAAAAATGAGGACAATAATTTTTACAGTTAGAAACATAAGAATTTGATTATATTTAAATCCTTTTTAAAATTGTTCCATAGCTGAGCATGGTGGCTCATGCCTGTATCTTAGCACTTTGGGAGGCTAAGGTGGGAGGATCACCTGAGGCAAGGAGTTCGAAGCCAGCCTAGGCAACATAGTGACACCCCGTATCTACAAAGAAATAAAAAACTAGCCAGGCATGATAGTGCATGCCTACAGTTCCAGCTACTCGGGAGATTGAAGCAGAAAGATCTCTTGAGCTCAGGAATTCTAGAATGCAGTGAGCTGTGATCACACCACTGTACTCCAGCCTGGGTAACAGAGTGTGATCCTGTGAAACCAGAAAAAAAAAAAAGGTATATCCTTAATGTAATTCCCAAGAATTATAAAAGGCTTTGGTTTTTTCTGTAATTTTATCAGTAAACACCATAGGTTCTATTAATACCACATATAAATGTTGCTTAAGTTTAAAGATTGTCAGACAACAATAACTAATTACATTAAATAAATCCCACAAAAAACATATACCAGGAGAGTGTGTAACATATGAACACTTATATTCATAAGTGGTTGCAAAGTTGATACATTTATCTTTTAAAAGTCTGGAAAATAGTTTTTAAAAATGCTTATTCTGTCAGTCTTTAGACAGCAATTTAAAATACACATTTTTCCATTCCATCTTAAGGGATCTTCAAATTCTGTGATAAAATTTGTTTCAAAACTCATTACTCTCACATATACCTATGCAATCCTCTAACAGTAACACATACACACACCTCATCCTAAAATCAGAATTCTGTTTTAAATATTTCACACGTAGTATATGATCAGCATATTTATGGACTTGATATATTTTTAGTTTTATTTCTACACATCGGTCAGGGTTTCCTGTCTCCTTTCACAGCTCAGAACTCAGCCTTTTTTGCTCTCTCTCCACATTCTTAACCTTGTAGAGCTCATCCACTCTCATAGCTTCAAGTATTTTCCCTAAGAAATAATCAAAACAATTTGCCTTCTCCCCTGATCTTTCTTCACCCAGCTGATATTTCCAACATTCTGTTGGATAAATTTCACTTGGAGGTCCTATGACTTCAAATCCAAAAAGTGCAAAACCAAAATTATCACCTTCCCAGTCATGTCTCTGTGAACATCTTTCTCTATAAACTTTCTATGCTTTTTAATAGTGCTATAGTTACTCAAGAATAATTCTTCTCGTTTATATTAGGTTTGTCACTATTAAAGAACTATCTTTAATAATGAATGAAAGAAAGCATAATTCCAGATTCCTCGCTATAAGAAGCTCTTGTAAATTGAAGTTGCATTTTGAGAAAGTGGTGACTTAAAAAAAAAAAAGAGATAGACAGAGATTAAAGATACTATTTTAAGAGTTTATTTCCAATCAATTATCTGCATATAAACGCCCTTGTCCTCATTCTCACAAGGAGCCTGAGGCTGTTTGGCAATAGTGCTTCCCACTCCTTGTCCACAATGACCTACTTTCCCACTACTATATTCTCTGAAACACTGACTAATGTATTAAGTTCCATTAGTTCTCTGCTTCTATGGTTATAGTCTCCTTAAGCTTTCAACATTGCCTACATTTCCTCTTCCTTATCAACCAAACAGAATTGGCATAAGACAACATAAAGTGGTCTGACTGATCAATTGCTACAGAATGATACAGGATGAATGAGCAGGCAAAGTCGCCAGTCAAGATTAACACCAGCATGTGAAAGTATAACAAACTCTGCACAAAAGATTAATATACCAAAATTCTGCTGCAAGAAGAGGTTAAAGAACCTTTCCAACCTAAGAATCTAGCACTTTAAGACATCACTTGAGTAGTACTTTTACATAGTTTGGTTTTCTTATTTTGGTTTATGAACCAGACTTATTCTTTCCATAAGAAATCAACTTACCAGTGATCTTGTGCCCATTGCATCATGAAGTTTGGGCATATCAATATTTTGACTGATTCGGGAAATCATACGCATTAAAAGTTGAAGCTTTCTACGATTTGGTGGGGGAAGTAACAAACAACATAACTGTAGAGCATCGATGGCAACCCTCTCTAAATGAGGTTGCAGCAAACCTAGAACGCAAAATTACACCCCCCCCCAAAATAATCAATGACACTAGTTGCTTTCATACTACCAGTATATACAGTTATATAACGTAGGTAAAATAATATCTTAGTATTTCATTTATTTTAACTTTCCAGAAATTATATTCCTCAAAAGCATGGTAAGATTCTCATTACTTTCTTTACAACTTATTTCTAAGAATTAAAATTCTTCATTTCTTACAAATTAAGTGACTCAGAATAAATAAAATTACAAAAAAGAAATTAAGTGCTTTAGGCAAACAATAAATCTAGGTTGTGCCATAGACAAAACTCTTTTATAATAATTCCTCTTGGAGGAAAAAAATTAAGCAAGAAGAAAAAGCCAGGTAAGCAAAACACAGAGTTAGTAAACACTAAAAGTTAATACTGCATGCATTGAAAGCAACAGCCTTACTTTGTGTGCCAGTCAACATAGAAGAAGCTGGAAGTAAAGAATTTTCTGAAAGTTCTATTGTACTTTTGCAGAGTCTTTTATTGATTGTGGCACTAGACTCTCCGAGTTCACTTTCCATAGCGGTTTGCATACTTGTGCTGCCTTGTCCAACATTTGGTTTCATGATAATTTCAGCCACTGGTGTATTGATATAACTATTCCTTCTTGTACTACTTCTTAAAAGCAAACTCTGAGACCTACAAAGCTGTTTTGACTTGCATTCCCCATTATACACCTCCTCTTGGTCTTGAACAGTCAAAGTAGAGGTTCTCTTAAAACCAACACTGAATGGTTTTTGAATATTTTCCTCTGAATGAAGATTCAACAAGAATTCCTGCTTGGGTTTAGATGCTAAAAACTGTTTATTATTTTGTCCTTCTATGTTCAGAAAAGATTGATGAAAGACACTGGATGCCTCTTTACTTGAATTCCCTGACACATCTACAATTCCTTCCAAAGAACAGCACCTTGGTTTGCTGTTACAGGATAGAGCATGCATACTACTTAACCCTATTAAATTATAACAACTTCCTCCCATTATGTCATTAGCACTCACTCTTCTGTTTCTTAAATTAACTAGCTGCGTTTTCTTAGCACATCTTTCTTGAAATCCTGGATTGCTTATCTGCAGTCTCTCAGTAGCATCTGATTCTTCTTTGTTTTTTTCTCTATGAAGCAGACTGAGAAGAAGGCACTCAGTTGACTTGAAGGAATTCAAATTGTTTAAGTGAAGGAATTTTGAAGACTGTGGATCATCTTGGATTTTATGTATCCCACTGGGTCTATCTGAAACTGTGACGTAGCCACAAACAACTACCAGGAAATGAAACAAAAATTAAGATGCAACTGTATGACAGTGGACAAAAATAAAACAAAAACAATAGTAAAGTTAAAAAATAAAGCATTATTATAGTATATACTGTTAGTATAGTATACATAGTAGTTGCTTAATTCAGAAGCCACTTAAATAGGACACATGCAACATTCGGTTACAAACGTGCAAGACAGATGAGTGGTTTTCCCATTTGTAATATAACCTCAAAAATTATTTCAATAGCTTAATTAAATGGATTGAGCCAGAATACACTAAAAAAAATCTGTTCTTAGTCTGCAAGTACTAGAAACCTAATAATTATAAGGCAATTGTGGTATAATAAAATACATATATTTGATCTTTGTCCTTGGTACCTGGTATGGAGCTCCTAAAACCCTTGGAATTTCCTGAATGATGGGCCATTTGTTACTATAACAAGCCTGTTTCAGCATATCTGAGTTTATGCTAAGGTAACTCGGGGCTGGCCATGGTTGGAATTTTCATCACCAACTACAACCTTATGGAAGGAGAAAGGGGCCAGAGACTGAGTTCAATCGACAACAGTGGCCAACGATTTGATCAGTCATGTCTTGGTAATTAAACTCCAATTAAAACACGCAGGCTGAGGGAGCTTCTGGGTTGGTAAACACATGGATGTACTGGGATCATGACATGACTAGAAAGGGTACAGAAACTCTGTGCCACACCTCACTCTCCTACCTTGCCCTGTGTGACTCTTCCATTTGGCTATTCTTGAGATCTAGCTTTCATAAAAAACTAACGGTCATAGGTAAGGTGCTTTTCTGAGTTCTGTGAGTCATTGTAATGAATTATTGAATCTGGCAGGGGGTTGGGGAAAGTTCCAAACTGGTAGTTGGCTGGGCGAAAGTATGAGTAACCTGGGGATCTTATTTCATTGAATTATAAAATAATTTGTAGGTTGCCAACTTCATATTTATCTATGCTTTTAGATCTTCTAAATTACAAGAAAATTGAAAACTTTAACAAAATGAACAAAAATAAGTGAAATCCACACATACCCAAAATGTTCACAAATAATTCGTAATATTCAAAAGTAAGTAGAGGTTCAGGAAGATCTAGAAAATAATCTGCGATTGTTCTGAATACATCTCGTTCAAATCCAATATAAGTTGGATTATTCATATCATTACTTCTTGGCCCTAAGAATCAGAAGGCAAAAGAAAAAGGCAAAGTATATTTTAATTTAAATACAATTTTTAAATATAAAAAGTATAAAATCTGTATTTCATGAAGGAGCTATGTTTAACAACAATTCTGTCACAGCTCAAAAATTTAAAGGGCATGTCTCATTATTCCTCATTATCTTTCTACTAAAAGCAGCCAATTGATAGTATTTTGTTTCATTTTAACATTTGTATACCTGAAAAATTGTTCATAAAGTAAAATTTTAATATCATATTTAAAAGTATTAAAGAAGTTTATTTTAAGGAGATTTTATTGCAATTCATTTTGTAAAGGAAATAATATTTGGATAATACAAATAATTCCTTCAAATTGTCTTTTTGTAAATTTACATTTTCATGAATACATTTTCTCTGACATGAAGCATAGCCTTAATGAATTTAAATAATATCTTCACATTGTTGTTTCTTAAGCTTGACCCAACTATTGAAACAATCATATCTACTGATTTGTGTTTTCCTCAAAAATAAGATCTGATTTTATAGATAAGAAAACTGAGGCTAAGAGTACCTTGCCCAAGATGAGAAAGACTTTGGTAGCAAAGTTTGAATTAGAAGTTAGAGCAGTTTAAAATAAGAGCAAGGCCCAGGACTTTTAGCTCCAACAACATTTAAAGTGTGGTTCACGGATTATATCACAGAATCATCCAATGTGCTGATTAAAAATACAAATTCCTCTACATAGACGATAATCCATGAAGGTGGGGCCAGAAATTTACTGATTTAGAAATGTTTGCTTCTAGTTCACCAATTGAGTGGTTTCTAAACACTAACCTGAGAACCTTCACCCTATAATAATCTTCTGGAGGGATTTTTTTTTAAAAAAGATACCTGACCTACTAAATTAATCACTTCAGAATCTCTGGATAGTCTCTTTAGTGACTGTTAAATGCATCTAGGTTTTAGAGCCATTATACTATCTCTCAAGTTAAAATGTCTCTTTATCAAAATCCAAATAATATTTCTTACTTCTCTGTTTCCAACCTTTGTATGTGAGCACACACTGAAAAAATAATTAAAGAAAACAGTTCACACACACACACACACACACACATCTAACAGTAAATAGATATTTTTCTAAGGACACAAGAAATACATTAATATGTGGAATAAAAGATTTGATAATCATTAGAACGTTCTCTAAGAAAATACATGTTTACAGGAATTAAAAATATTAAAAATATAGAATTTATACAGAATCTAGGTTTGAGCTCTAGCTCCTCTGCATTAAAAGAAGATTCTCTAGGCTTTGGTTTCCTCTGTTGGAAAAATTGGGATGGTATACTGATCACTAATTCCTACATCTCACAGAATTACTCTGGGGGATGGAATAAGAAGTAAAGCTAGTCTTAACTCTGCCTCTGGCTAAATACATTGTTGCTAATTTGGAATCCAGTAAGTTATATAATTGGTATCATTTAGGTATTACATAAATTGGAAAGAGAAGGAAGAAACAATCCCTAAAGACAGGATGTCAGAGGAATCCCTGTCAGTATGCCTGTCTGATTTTCTAACCATGAGCAAAGGAAGGAAACAAAAATAGATAACTACGCTTGGAAAGTAGAAACACAAATTTAAGCCTTAAGTTCCTAATAAAGATTTCTATCTTAATTTGGCAAACAAAATGTTTCTGTAAATGTATTTACTTTATTGTTATTTATTCAATATCATTTTGTCATATTGACACCCAGTGGACAACAAAGGAATATAAAGTTACCCTGAACATTAGTAAAACCCTATTAGCGTTTTAGAAAATGCTAACTTTGTATAGACTAAAAAACTGTATTTGTAATTAAAGCTATTAAAATATAATTTAACTTTAGATGATTTAGAAGCTTATACCTTTGTACATTTAAAAAATTAACTTTGAACGCAAGTAGGATTTTGTATCAAATTAGGGTTTTGTGTTACGAAAATCAATTATCACTGATCACTATGAAAAAGCTTGATCACTGAAATGCTAAAAAAATTTCTGGATCAGTGACTGATATGGTTTGGGTATGTCCTCACCCAAATCTCATGTCAAATTGGTAATCCCCAGTGTTGGAGGTGGGGCCTGGTGGGAGGTGATTGGATAATGGGGGTATATTTCCCCTTTGGTGCTGTTCTTGTGATACTGAGTAACTTATCACAAGATCTGATCCTTTAAAAGTGTGTACTACCTCCACCCACAACCTTCTTCCTGCTTTGGCCATGTAAGATGTGCCTGCTTCCCCTTCACTTTCTGCCTTGACTGTAAGTTTCCTGAGGCCTCCCCAGCCATGTTTCCTGTACAACCTGTGGAACCATAAGCCAATTAAACCTTTTTCTTTATAAATTACCCAGTCTCAAGTACTTCTTTATAGCAATGCGAAAACAACTACAATTACAGATAATCTTTTTTTCATAACATAGTCATATTAATATATCTATAGTATTCAATGCTTCTACACAATAGAAATCACATGGACTTTAAGCCATTTGAGCCTCACTGAGTTGATTAGTGTGGATTTCACCTAAAAATCCTTTTAGAACCTCTAGCCTATGACTTTATAATTTACGTGAATTAAACCATAAATAATATGCTTGAATTAAAAAATCACCTTCATTCTAAACAGAAAAAGTTAAGGGCTCTATAATGTAATCAATTCCACTAGAGTTTCATTTATATGTCAAGAGAAATTATATACTTTATCAGGACTTTAATAAATTGTTTTAAAAATTTCCTTAGTTCTTGTTAAATACCATCAACATAAAACACACACACACACACACACACACACACACAAACACACACACACACACACACACACACACACACACACACACAACTTACAATTTGCTAGGCACTTCATGGCAGATAATACCCAGTGAGGGAGGTCATCTACACAAAAAGAAAAATATTATTTAGTAAACTATACAATTTTTATTTTATGTTATTTTATTTTTTGAGATGGAATCTTGTTCAGTCACCCAGGCTGCGGTGCTGTGGCGAGCTCTCGGTTCACTGTAACCTCTGCCTCCTGGGTTCAAGCAATTCTCTGCCTTAGCCGCCCAAGTAGCTGGGATTACAGGTGCCCACCATCACAACTGGCTAATTTTATATTTTTAGTAGAGACGAGGTTTCACCATCTTGGCCTCACTGGTCTTGAACTCCTGACCTTGTGATCCACCCACCTTGGCCTCCCAAAATGCTAGGACACAGGTGTTAGCCACTGTATCCAAACCAATTTTTATGATGATATATTTCAAAATATCACACTTACGTGTGTATATATATATACATATATATACACTCACACCCACACACACACACATACATGTTACATTTGTATGTGAATGTTACTAGGATTAAAAAGTATCATATATTTAATAAGACACAGGATCAAGTCAATATTTTAAAATAGAAAAAGTCCGAAAAAATGATAGAGATTCTGAGTTTGATCCATATTACACATAACAAATACTGCCAAATCGAAGATTAATTATTTTGAGGGAGCGTTTAGATATAAACTCAACATTCTTTTTCATCTACTACCATCATCTTTCTTCATCCCTGTTTCTATTCTGCCTATGACTACACTATTTGAATATTACTGATTTGGGTGAGACCTATGATTGAAATGAACTATATCTGATTATTTTTCTGCCTTTATAGTGAAGTTTGCTTAAAATCTTTAAACTGCCGCTAAATAAAATATGTTCCATAGAAATTTAGCATTTTTTTACACAGGGTTAGAAAGAATAGAAATCTTAAATGAGGGCATATACTGCTTAACCATGTTATTTTAGATAATAGAAGAAGGGACTGGTCTATAGCTACATGCATATGCCACATAGCAAGCTCATCAGTTTTAACATTTACATTTTGCTCCTACAATTAAAAATTCAAAGTTCTTGCCCATAAAAAGAAACCCAAAGTAATATATGTCAGTTAATTCTATAGCCAGAAACTTACCATAAAAACATTAGTTATAATTTTGAGAGATTAATACATTTCTTATAATCTAAGTTTTCTAATACATCTATCTAGCTTGAATTGTTTCCCTGATTTTTGTATCTAAATCTGAATTAACTATATAAATATATAAAACAAAAAAGCCAGTGCCCTTTAGAATCCTCATCTTGAAAGTCTGAGCTTATTTTGTTGCGTTATTACAGTTTTGTATATATGTTTGACTCCTGTTAATTTGTACATCACTATTCATGAAAGCCTCATGAGAGTATGGACCATTTCTATCTTACTTATCATTAATCTTTGGCACAATGTCTGACGTGTTGGAGGTCCTCAACAAAAATCGGCTTAATCAAAACTTTTGTTATACTTGTATACCTTTTGGATGTTTAACCTTGTCATTGTTTTAAATATCATGCATGAATCTATCTTAGCAGATAAAATATTTCTTATAATAGTATGAATAATACTTATTTAAAAAGTATTCCACTGTTATTACTAAAGCACTTATGATAGCCCCTCTGATCCTCCATAAAGTACTCTACTTTCAACATTTGGGTCTTTCTTCACCCTCCTATAGTTGCAACCTTGTTGGCTAGTTTTAAAAAGTTCCAATTCTTTTATTAATACCAACCTGATTTGTTTTGTAGTATAACTACTCCATGTTTACTTGTATTGGCCATATTGTACATTATATATTGGGGAATTACTTGTTTTGGATTTATGACTTCTTCTAGGGATGGCACACCTAAAATTGTTTGCAGGCTAAACAGAAGAAAGAATATTAACTTTTTTTCTTCATAAAATAAATGGGACAGATTATACATATAAATGAATATGACTGGTAAACAAAGCCATCAGAATATTTTATTTTTCTCTTAACCAAATTTCTAAGACTTATATTTAGTATCCTCTTTCAAATACATTTATTTCAATGATCTTAAAAGGATTCTAATATATATCCCAAACTATGGCCACAATGTTGATTCAAAGAAAAAGGAAATCATACCAAAACATTCAATTTCTACTTTGTTAGAGCTATAACAAGAGTATTTATTTAAAAACACATATACAGGTTGCATTCTAAGCTTTGAAAATTAATCTGTTCTGATTCACTTGCATATTTTGATGAAAATGTCGAATTAATAATCAAAACACTTCAGGAACTTCATTAAAGCTTAATTTTATCTTACTAAATCAGAGTAACGTATCTCCAAACTTCTTCAACATCTTCCTGGCTTAGTTCTCTATTATCAACTGCATTTTCTTGATCTTCCTTGATCATTTCATGCTTTGTTTTCTCAGCATTTTCCTGAAAAATGGATGGTTTTGGTTTAATCTCTCAAATTTTTTAAATATCGAAAACAACAATAATTCTATTACTATACGTCCATTGTGGAGCTATAAAGTGCCTCCTGAAGAAATAATGTAACATGGTGATAAGAGTTTTTAATTTTCAGTTGTCTCTACCTCCCTCAAACCAATTTAAACCAAAACACGCTTAAATTATATAACTATTGTTTTCAATTATGCCTCACTACCATTTTTATTATTCTTTCTATGGGTTCCAAACAATTATATATATATATACATATTTTTAGAAAGTAATGTAGGTTAGGAGGTTTCAGTACTGGCTTTAAATATTAAAGAATCATTTACTTTTAATGATTCTATTATTGAGTATGTGGTAATTATATTTAAAGTAGTAATTAGTAAAAGGACGTGTTACCTGAGATAAATGTAATCCATGCTTTTTAGGAGTTCTACGAGATAAGTTTCGTAATTTAAAAATACTATCTTTATCTTTGGAAAAGTTTTCTATGTTATTTTTTCTCAATTCTGGATGCCTTCGTGGTAGAGTTTTAAGTGGTGAAGTTGCAGGAAATCTGGTTTAAAAACAATAAGAAAGTAAATTATGTGAGATTAGAAACAAACTTTTAGAGCCTATTTATTTTAAAATTCACACAAAGAGCCTGATTTATTAATACTACCAAGGAATAAAGATTCTAGACAAATGAATTTTCCCATTAAACCTTTAAAAAAATTTAATAGGTTCCTGTTTTCTTTAGTTGTGTGTATTTTAACTTCATTTCTTGATAATTCAAGGTTATGATTAGGGTCAATTCTGTTTGAGGGGTATTGGTTACATACAAAACGGCTCTAGAATATTACATTTTCTAAATTTATTTGATGAGTTATCTAGTTTGTATATTCCCCCTTTTATTTGTGTTTGTCCTAATTTCTGGAACTAGTTTCTGTTGCTTCTTTTGATTGTAATGTTTCACCCTCCTTTTATTTTAATATAAACTATTTCAAAAATATAATAAAACAATACCCATGTAAATATTTCAAAGATAATACAATACCCATGTATATAACTGTCAACCAATTCAATTGTTGACATTTTTGCCAGACTTCTTTTTTTGTTTTAATTATTTTAACTTTTATTTTAAGTCCAGGGGTAAATGTGCAGGTTTCTTACATAGGTAAACTTGTGTCATAGGGGTTCGTTGTACAGATTATTTCGTCACCCAGGTATTAAGTCTAGTACCCATTAGTTGTTTTTCCTGATCCTCTCCCTCCTCCTATCCTCCACTGTCCAATAGGCCTCAGTGTCTGTTGTTCCTCTCTGTGTCCATGTGTTCTCATCATTTAGCTCCCACTTGTGAGAGCATGCAGTATTTAGTTTTCTGTTCGTTACTTTGCTAAGAATAATGGCCTGCAGCTTCATCCATGTTCCTGCAAAGGACATGATCTCATTCTTTTTTATGGCTGTATAGTATTCCATGGTGTATATGTACACATTTTCTTTATCCAGTTTACCACCGATGGACACTCAGGTTGATTCCATGTGTTTGCTATTGTGAATGGCACTGCAGTAAACATAAGATATGTGTGCATGTGTCTTCATGACAGACGACTGATATTGCTTTTAGTATACACCTAGTAATGGGATTGTTAGGTTGAATGGTCATTCTGGATTTAGGATTTTAAGGAATCACCATACAGTTGTCCACAATTCATATGGAACCAAAAAAGAGCCCAAATAGCCAAGGCTATCATAAGCAAAAAGAACAAAGCTGGAAGCATCATGCTACCAGACTTTAAAATATACTACAGAGCTACCATAACCAAAATGAAAGGGTACTGGTATAAAAACCAACACATAGACCTATAAAACAGAATAGAGAGCTCGGAAATAAGGCCACACATGTACAGTCATCTGATCTTCAGCAAAGCTGACAAAACAAGCAATGAGAAAATGATTTCTTAGTTAATAAATGGTGCTGGCATAACTGGTTAGTCACATGGAAAAGACTGAAATGGGACCCCTTTCTTACACCACATACAAAAATTAACTCAAGATGGATTAAAGATTTAAGTGTAAACCCCAAAACTATAAAAAACCTGGAAGACAACCTAGGCAATATCATTCTGGACATTGGAATGGGCAAAGATTTCATGATGAAGATGCTGAAAGCAATTGCAACAAAAGCAAAAATGGACAAATGGGATCTAATTAACTAAAGAGCTACAAAGCAAAAGAAACTATCAATGGAGTCAACAGACAACCTATGAAATGAGAGAAAATTTTTGCAAACTGTGAATCTGACAAAGGTCTAGTATCCAGCATTTACAAGAAACTTAAACAAATTTACAAAGAACTCCGTTAAAAAGAGGGCAAAGGATATGAACTGACACTTTTCAAAAGAAGATATACACGTGGCCAAAAAGCATATGAGAAGCTCAATATCACTCATTGTTGGAGAAATATAAATTAAAACCATAATGAGATACCATCTCACACCAGTCAGAATGGCTACTATTAAAAAATTTTAAAATAACAGGTGCTGGTAAGTTTGTAAAGAAAATGGAATGCTATCAATGTTGGTGGGAGTGTAATAACTCCTTTTTTTAAAAAATGAAATTCTTTGCTCATTCATATCCCCCTCTTCCTAAGGGTGAGTAAACTAAAAACTTATCTCCATAACTATAAGCCTATAGTTGTATTTCTTTTCCATGTTTTTATACTTCTAGTAAATATATATAAACAATATGTGTTTTGCGTTTTTTCACTTTATCGTATCTTTTACCACACGTCAATATTTTTTTTCTTCACCAAGTTTCACTGTCACCTAGGATGGAGTGCAATAGTGTGATCGTGACTAACTGTAGTCTTGACCTCCCGGGCTTGGCCTCCCAACTAGCTGGGACCACAGGCACATGCCACCATGCTTAGCTAATTAATTTTTTTTTTTTTTTTTGGTAGAGAAAGAATCTCCCTGTGTTGCCCAGACTGATCTCAAACTTCTGGGTTCAAGTAACCCTCCTGCCTTGGCCTCCAAAAGTGTTGGGATTATAGGCGTGAGCCACTCTGCCTAGCCTCATACATCAAATTTATACAGAAAGTTTTTAGTGACCTCAAAAGTGTGAAGACCTCAGAAGTTTGACCTTGGTCTTCAAAATTCTCTCAGGCTTTTACCAAATGAATTTTAGAATCTGCTTATCAAGTCCCACAAAGAAACTACATTGAAGCTTTGAATGAAAATGCACTGAGTTTCTATTTCATTTTGAGGAAATATACTTGCATAAACCTGATACTAAGTATTTTGATTCATGGACAGAATATCTTTCTCCATTTATTCTATTTAATACAACTTAATACTTTTCTCCAATAAGGTCTTACACATTTTTGGTAAACTTTATTTCTACGTACTTTATAGTTTTCTTGCCATAGTAAAAGACTAGGAGAGGCCAGGCACAGTGACTTATGCTTGTAATCTCAGCACTTTGGAAGCCTAAGGTGGGTGGATCGCTTGAGTTCAGGAGTTTTGAGACCAGCCTGGGCAACATAGTGAAACTCCATCTCCATAAAAAATACAAAAATTAGCTGGGCATGGTGATGTGTACCTGTAGTCCCTGCTACTTGGGAGGCTAAGGTGGGAGGATCACTTGAGCCCAAGAGGCAGAAAAGACTAAGGGTAGAGAGACTAGGTGAGGATTTATGCAGAAATCCAGGTAAAACAAAACAAAGAGAAATCCATATAAGCATTACATCCTAACAAAAAGAAGATGTATCTTGGAGAGAGAAGGGTAGAGATCAGAGAATTACTTAGGCAACACAATAGACTAAAACATATTCAAAGGAGAAGAAAGGGAAAGAATCAAGGCAACTATAGGGAAGGCAATGCCAGTTATTCAGATAGGAAACCTAAGAAGACAAAATTCAGGTTACGTGGTGATAGTCATTTTTCTACATGGTATATTTGAAGTGCCTTTCCAGGAGGTGCTTGAAAAAAATGAGCTGGAAGCTCAGGAGAGATATTATTTCAGGAGAGGCCTGGAAGTCATAAGAAAAGTAGGTGAAGACATGGCATGAGATTGCCTACAGAGAAGGTGAAGTAAGGACAAGGGCAGTTACTTGAAGATGAGCGAGCTAAAGGACGAGCAGCAGTAAAGGAGCCCACAAAGATAACAGAGGAGTAGTTAAGAGAGGCAAGATTTGTAGAGTGCTATATAAAATGGATTATTTATATGATTGTTATTGTAGTTTACTTGTATGACATAAATCATTTTTGGTACATAGGAAACAATAACTTCTTAGACAGTGCATTTGAAAAGAACCTAATGTTATGTAGAAAAAAAAGGCACAGACATTCGATTCCACAGACCTAGTTTAACGGCTATATAACAAAGAATTGTAGGTCATAAGAGAAAAAGCAATTATGCTGGCTTCTGGGAGTCAGAAAATTTCCACAGAGGAGGCTATAAAGGAATTGAGATTAAAAGAAATGTTTAAGTTTACTAGCCTGACAAATGTGTACAGTGCCTCACAGTGGAAAAACATTTCAGGTAGACAGAACAAGATTTGTTGAAGCATGGTCTCAGTTTCTCCATCTGTTAAAAGGGGTAAATACCTACTCTGCTTGGCTACTGTAGCAATTAAGTAACAACACACAGGCAAATCATTAGAGTTTCTAGTATATTTTAACTGTTTAATAAATATTTTCTTTAACCTGTGGTATATTTCTTCTGTCTTATTATTTTTTGAGACAGAGTCTTGCTCTGTCACCCAAGCTGGACTGCAGTGGTGTAATCTCAGCTCACTGCAGCCTCCGCCTCCCAGGCTCAAGCAGTTCTCGTGCCTCAGTCTCAGGTGTGCATCACCACACCCAATTTATTTTTTGTATTTTTAGTAGAGACGGTGTTTCGCCATGTTAACCAGGCTGGTCTCAAACTCCTGACCTCAAGTTGATCTGCCCACGTCAGCCTCCCAAAGTGCTGGGATTACAGGCATAAGCCACCTCACCTGGCCCTATTTGTTATATAAGGTTTGCCATTATCCTATTACATGTATTCTTAGATTAAATTACATGTTTGAAGGCAAAGGATCTGTGAACTTGTCTTGTAAATCTAGAATCTATGCAACTAAAGGTCAGTAATATGTCCTTAAAATGTTATAAAGTGTTCAAAATATGCAGAAGTGATAATAGCTCACTATTTCCCCTTTATTCCCATATAAAATACAGTTCCCTACTTTATTATATATGCTAACACTTAAAAAGTTTAAATTTTGTAGTAATTAACATTACAATTTTTCTAAATGATTTTAATTGAAGAGCATTAATAGTTTTCCAAAGAAATTATTACTTCTTTGAAGAAGCTGCTGTTATAGTAAAAGTGTAAGTACAGGTAAAACTTTACAGTAATTCAATTTTATATTACATATGTGTTCAATACCTGAAGAGCTGGTTGTTATCATCAACATTTTCTGATCCCCACTTGCCTTTGATATCTTCAATTACATGATTCTTAAGAAATTTCCTCAACAGTTGGATAGTCTGTTGCCTCGTAACTTCAGGCCCAAAATTGCTATTATTTCTTAATAGGTCATAAAGCCAGTCCACTGCTTCTCCTGCTGTGAAACAATTGCCGTATTTTTTAAAGTGTTGTCTGTGTTTTCTTAGGGGCATTCCAGCTCGAAAAGATGTGGTAACTTCATTCCACTGTAGAAAGGAGGAAAATATTTTTTAAAAATTGAAGAAAAATGGAATCTCATATTGATCTGAAGTACATTAGGTAAAGACAATTCTTTAATTCACATCTGATTACATCATAACAATTCTTGAAGAATCATTCCTCTTCTTTGTGCCATACAAAATTTTATATCTTACACTGCTTTCTTTTTGTTAATTCTAGTGCTGTAGTAATATTTTTATGTAATAGCTTTTTTATTAGAAGCACTTCAATAGCTGATCAGCTTATTTAAAAAGAACCTAGAAATAAGGAAAAACTGCAGTCAATAGAGAAAACACTGACCCTTGTTTTTTACCTCAATTAATATTAATGTTGGTAGCACTGTGTCTCACATTATTTCACTTTAATTATCACAATTCTATGAATAGGTATTATTCCTCATTTTTGAGATAAGGAGAAAAAAACACAGAGATTAATAAAATGACCAAGGCCACATAGCTAAGTGATGAACCTCGGCATTCAAACCCAGGTGTGATTGACTCTAGAACCTGTACTCTCAACTACTGTGCTGGCTAAGCAAAACTTACGGCAGGCAATAGTTTTACTGGTGAAATATATTTTTTTTTTTTTTTTTTTTTTAGACGGAGTTTCGCTCTTGTTACCCAGGCTGGAGTGCAATGGCGCGATCTTGGCTCACCGCAACCTCCGCCTCCTGGGTTCAGGCAATTCTCCTGCCTCAGCCTCCTGAGTAGCTGGGATTACAGGCATGTGCCACCATGTCCAGCTAATTTTTTGTATTTTTAGTAGAGGCGGGGTTTCACCATGTTGACCAGGATGGTCTCGATCTCTTGACCTCGTGATCCACCTGCCTCAGCCTCCCAAAGTGCTGGGATTACAGGCGTGAGCCACCGCACCCGGCGGTGAAATATCTTTAACATTAAAATGGTTTATGTGTTTACTAATAGCATCACTTTTGTGAAGATTCCTGTAGTGAGCATAGAACAGATAGGAAAAATTAAATAAGCTGTAAGTCCACTGCATGTTTAATGACCCTGTGACATGTACATTTTACAAAGATATTTATTTTCTAAACTGTCCTCAAATCAGCCTAACTTCTACATTTGTGACAGCTCTAACAGTGGAGCATGGAGATGATGGTGATATAAAATAAACATATCACTTTTTAATAGAAAAATTAGATTTGCAACCTCTATTAAGAGGATTTTTGTATTAAAAAGTGATATGTTTATTATGCCACTACTAGCTATGTCACCACTTATCTAACCTATGTGGCCCCGATACCACAAGACAGAATTTAAGGCCTGAAAACTTGATGATTGTATTGTTTTCTTTCCACATTTTCCCACTTTATATATTTATTTACCCAAGAAACTGATATTGAGCTGTGCGCTGTATACTGGTCTGAGAACACAGTAATAAAAATGACAGAAGTGGTCTCTGTACTAAAGGAGCAGAATGGGTTTTTTGAGACGCAGTACAGAGCAGTGGTTTTAAGAGCAGGCTCTGGAGTTAGACTAGCAGGGTTGGTTTCCCAGGTCTAGCTCTAACACTGTTTATGATCTTTTGGGTCTATCTTCAATCTCTATTTCTCAGTCTCCTTAAGCATAAAACAGGAACAAAAGAACCTACCTAATGTGCTTGTTGGAATGATAAAATGACGTAATACAGGTAAAGTACTGGTAAGCATTCAGTGCATGTTTTCTTTTTCAGCATGCTTGTACTACTTTCATCTAACGAGTTTTAAATACTGTGGCAAGACTACCTGATTGAGGTTCCTACATAGAATCCACGTAAGATCACCATACTAGGAAGATGTGAATTCTAGCTCTGCCACTTGCTGTCGATGTGACTTTAGAAGGCATTTACCGTCTGTGAGGCTCAGTGTCCACACTGATAAAGGAGGGCTAACACCACATGCCCACCTGAAAGGCATTCCTGAGAGGAAAATGCTTGTTATTCTGCACATCACAACACACTTTCCCAAAGTGCATCCTCCCAGGAAACCCCTTAAGGAGAGCACGTGCTAGTAACTTACTCCACCAATGCGGAAACGGGCTCGCAGAAGGTAGGGGACCCCCCCTAACGTCACATAACCAGCGCCACAGAATCCTGCAGAACCAAGACCCAACCGCACAAAACGCTTTAGGAGCACCGCGCAGGCCGATTCAGGGACCAGCAGCGGCGGCTCCCGACGGGCACTCAGAACTCCTGCTCTGAAGCCGCCGTCACCCTCCTGGTACTCGGCCGGCACATCCTGCGTTCAATTCTACGGGTTCAATAAACAAAATGATCCCATGCGGGCTTGCCCCCACCCTAACCCAACAAAATTTTGGACCTCATTCCCAATTGCTCCCTGATTCTTAGAAGCGTAGAAAATCGGGCGAGGGGAGCGTGGAAATCGGAATATTCTACGCCGACCACGTCGGGCACAGGAGCCGCCCCTCGAAGCGAGTCTGGGGCAGCCAACGTGCGGCGCTTTCCTGCGGACCTGAGCCCAGACCCCCCCCAGCGAGAGGGAGCGGGGAGTCTGGCAAGGGGGCCATGCCCGTTACTTCCCCTCCCAGCCTGTTCATTAAATCTAGGGATCCTGGAACTCATCCCTCATCCCTCCTGGGGTAAAACTACCAACCGTCTCACGCCAACAGCAGCCCGCTGTCCGGTCCCCTCTATCCGAGCTGTCTTACCAGCTTCGTGGCCCGATAAGGCCCCGGAGGCACACCCCGACTCTCCATAGGTCTGTCAGCGCCCGGTGGCGTCCATAGCTGCGAAGGCGACCCTCAGGCTCAGCGGCCCGGGCAGCGGCGTGTCCGGGCACAACCGTTGGCCCCGCCGCCGATTTGAATAGCGCAGAGGGCTGCGCGGATTGGTCGCGCCCACGGTCACGTGACGCCGCAGCCAGGCTCGGGCCGCGTCGGCAGGGGCCGAGGAGGTTCGGCAGTGTCTCCGGGCTCCGGCTGCTGGCGCCGGCCGGGTGGGGCTGGCCTGGGGCTGCCGAGGTGGGACCGGCTCCGTTTCCCCGGCGCTGCTTCTCCCTCCTGCGGTCCGCGGTGAGGCGGAGTCATGTCTCCACGCTCAGAAGGGGTGGGGGGTTTAGTTCCAAACGAGATTATTTGGAGTCCAGCCTTTGGTTTGAGGGAATTTGAAATTGGAAAAGACAAGAAAATACGTGTTTTCTGCCTGGCTCTACGGAGTCTTCAGCAGTGTTAGCTTAGAAGGCAAAGCAGCCTCATGGATGTGTGTCGCAGTTTCTCGCGCTCTCTTCTCAGCAGGGGCCGTGATTCTCTCAAGCGCTAAAATGTAGGTGCAGTAACCCCGTAAATTGGGCAGTAAAATGGATAATTCAGAACCCCTGAATTGGTAAAAAGAGATTATAGGTAGACATTCGTAAGTGCATACAATGTGGGGCTTTAGAAAGATTGTGTACAACTTGCTAAATTGCTTCCCTTAAAATCTACCACTGTACATGAATTCTGGTTATGTTTGCGTCATGATTATGCACTAAAAGTTCACTGTGATCTTAGAAAACAAGTCTTCAGCAGAAGTCAGTTCTCAAATGACAGAAACTACATTCTGAGAGTTGAAGAGACTTGCTCAAAGTCTTAGGTTTCCTTGGCAGAATGCAGACTTCAAGCTTTTGATAAATACCCTGTCACCGGCCTGAAACTATCTGATGCTAAGAATCCCTGAGTCCAGTGGACTTGGGAGATTGGTTGAGTGATTTCAAGCTGTGCAAGAATTCACTTGGAAATTAAATAGCTGTTTAAGAGGATAGGATACAGTAAAAAGAAGAGATAAAGGAAAATGTTCAGGGAGTGATAGTGTAGGTCTGCAGGGTTTTCTTTAATTTGGGTTATTTAGGGAGAGACACATCTATTTTCTAGCAGGACCAGTGGGTAGGAATTTTCTTTTTCTTTTTTTTTTAGATTGCATTTTAGGTTTTGGGGTACATGTGAAGAACATGCAAGATTGTTGCATAGGTACACACGTCGCAGTGTGATTTGCTGCCTTCCTCCCCCTCACCTATATCTGGCATTTCTCCCCATGCCATAACCCCCCAACTCCCCACCCCCCACTGTCCCTCCCCTATTTCTCTCCAACAGACCCCAGTGTGTAGTGCTCCCCTCCGTGTGTCCATGTGTTCTCATTGTTCAACACTCGCCTATGAGTGAGAACATGCAGCGTTTAATTTTCTGCTTCTGTGTCAGTTTGCTCAGAATGATGGCTTCCATGTTTATCCATGTCCCTACAAAGGACACGAACTCATCGTTTTTGATGACTGCATAATATTCCATGGTGTATATGAGCCATATTTTCCCTGTTCAGTCTATCATCGATGGGCATTTGGGTTGGTTCCAGGCCTTTGCTATTGTAAACAGTGCTGCAATGAACATTCATGTGCATGTGTCCTTACAGTAGAACGATTTATAATCCTTTGGATACATACCCAGTAATGGGATTGCTGGGTCAAATGGAATTTCTATTTCTAAGTCCTTGAGGAATTGCCACACTGTCTTCCACAATGGTTGAACTAATTTACACTCCCACCAACAGTGTAAAAGTGTTCTTATTTCTCCACATCCTGTCCAGCATCTGTTGTCTCCAGAGTTTTTTAATGATCACCATTTTAACTGGCGTGAGATGGTATCTCAATGTAGTTTTGATTTGCATTTCTCTAATGACCTGTCATGATGAGCGTTTTTTCATATGTTTGTTGGCCTCATGTATGTTTCTTTTGTAAAGTGTCTGTTCATATCCTTTGCCCACTTTTGAATGGGCTTTTTTTTTTTTTCTTGTAAACCTGTTTTAGTTCTTTGTAAATTCCTGATATCAGCTTTTTGTCAGATGGGTAAACTGCAAAAATTTTTTCCCATTCTGTTGGTTGCTGATTCACTCTAATGACTGTTTCTTTTGCTGTGCAGAAGCTGTGGAGTTTGATTAGGTCCCATTTGTCTATTTTGGCTTTTGTTGCCAATGTGGGTAGGAATTTTCAAAAAGCCTTTGGTAAACAAGAACAATCTACTCGATTTTCCATTTACGTTAAAGAAAAGTAAAATGATTGATGTTACAAAATAATGTTAACCATTTCTTATCTGGCTTTATGATACATTGTACCAGGATTTTCCTTTTCTTCTGTTTTTTCTTCCCCTTTCAAAGGGAAATGGAAATGAGACCGTAGAAGCCAAAATTTATTTTGCATTTTTGCCCAGCTCCCCACACTGAAAATCATCTCACATACAACCTTTCACATAAGTAGCCTCAACTTAATATTACCTTAACAATCCACTATGGGTATGGATTCACTCTGCATCATTCACTTTCACATGACGATAAAATATTCAAAAGTTAGGTTCTTGTTAAATGTGGGTTGTCTGGGTCTCTTTAAGGTAACTTTGGATACCTTTGCTCTTAACAATTATTCATTGATTGCATAGTTTAAACCTTGGAAGTCATTTTATTGATCTCATTATCAATTCTGTGAGAGTCACTTTATTATCCTTTTCTTAATTCTCCTACATCAGAATTTCTCAGAGTGGTTTACAAACTACATGTTTTAGGATTTCCTGCAATACCTGTTAAAATGCTGATTCCTGGGATTTCCCAAATGCTGATTAGGGGTGTGTGTGTGTGTGTGTGTGTGTGTGTGTGTGCATGTCCTGGCAGGGAAAGTACAGAATAGGGATGGAGGAGCTGAGATGCTGTAATGCCCACGGACTGCCTAGCTCTGGGCTTATATATGAAAAAATATGAGCCTCTGTTAATTTACTCTTCTAGCTGAACCTAACATAACCTACTAATTATGATACAATGAGTATCACAAAAGAAAATGAGCTTTCTTCTCTTGTCTGCCACCATGTGACATTTGCCTTTTACCTTCTGCCATGATTGTGAGGCGTCACCAGTCACACAGAACTTAATTCGGGTAACTGAAGAGATAATGGTGGCTGGGAGGCAGAACTAGATTGCAGCTCCTGCTTGGATGGAAAGAGCAGCATGTGGAGCCTCGCACTGTGAACTTTTGCTCTAGAATGACTGCAGGAATAAATCGGGAAAGCCAAGAGAACTGATAGACCATCTGAAGGAAGTAGATTGCTCCTGCAGGACCTGGGAGAACCCTGAATACTGTGCTGGCTAGTATCCATGACTGAGATACCCACAGACAGTTCACATCACACAACACTATTCAGACAACCATCAGTACCAGCCCAGAGCCTGGTAATCTTGCTGGGTAGTTAGATCCAGAAGAGAGATAACAATCATTACAGCTCAGCTCTCACAAGCCACATCCCTAGGAAAAAGGGGACAGTACTACATCAAGGGAACACTCCATGGGACAAAAGGATCTGAACCACAGCCTTCAGCCCTCGGCCTTTCCTATGACAGAGCCTACCCAAATGAGAAGGAACCAAAAAAACCAACTATGGTAATATAACAAAACAAGGTTCTTTAACACCCCACAACAATAACACTATCTCACTAGCAATGGATGCAAAACAAGAAGAAATCCTGATTTACCTGAAAAAGAATTCAGAAGATTAGTTATTAAGCTAATCAGGGAGGTCCAGAGAAAGGCAAAGCACAATTTAAGGAAATCCAAGAAATGATACAAGAAATGAGGGGAGAAATTTTCAATAAAATAGATAGTATAAATAAAAAACAATGAAAACTTCAGGAAACATTTATAGAAATGCAAAATGCTTTGGAAAATCTCAGCAATAGAATTGAACAAGTAGAATAAAGAACTTCAGAGCTCAAAAACAAGATTTTTGAATTAACCCAAGCCAACAAAGACAAAATAAAAAGAACAAGAAAGTATGAACAAATCCTCTAAGAAGTCTGGGATTATGTTAAATAACCAAATCTAAGAATAACTAGCATTCCTGAAGAAGAAGAGAAATCTAAAAGTTTGGAAAACATATGTTGGGGGAGTAATTGAGGAAAACTTCCCAGGCCTTCCTAGAGACCAAGACATTCAAATACAAGAAACTCAAAGAAGATCTGGGAAATTCACAAAAAGATAATTGCCTATGTACATTATCATCAGGTTGTCTACAGCTAAGATGAAAGAAAAAATCTTAAGAGCTGTGAGACAAAAGACCAGGTAACTTGTAAAGAAAAACCTATCAGATTAACAGCCGATTTCTCAGCAAAAACCCTACAAACTAGAAGGGATTTGGGCTGTAATTTGGCTTCCTCAGGCAAAACAATTATCAGCCAAGAATTTGTACCCAGTGAAACTAAGCTTTTTAAATGAAGGAAAGATACAGTCTTTTTCAGATAAACAAATGCTGAGAGAATTCATCACTACCAAGCCAACATGACAAGAACTGCTAAAATGACCTCTAAACCTTGAAACAAATCCTGGAATCACATGAAGAGAGAACCTCTTTAAAGCGTAAATCTCATAGGACCTGTAAAGTAAAAATACAATTGAAAAAAAAAAAAATCAAGGTATACGGGCAATGAATAGCATGATGAATGGCATGGAACTTCACATCTCAATACTAATGTTGAATGTAAATGGCCTAAATACTTCACTTAAAAATACAGAATTGGAGAATGGATAAGAATTCACCACTTGATATCTGCTGCCTTCAACAGACTAACATAATGCATAGGGACTTACATAAAGTTAAGGTAAAGAGGTGGAAAAAGACATTCCATGCAAATGGACACAAAAAAATGAGTATGAGTAGCCATTATTGTATCAGTCAAAATAAACGTTAAAGCAACAGCAGTTAAAAAAGACAAAGAGGGATATTATATAATGATAAAAGGCCTTGTCTGACAGAAAAGATATCACAACCCTAAATATATATGCACCTAACACTGGAGCTCCCAAATTTATAAAGCAATTACTGCTAGACCTAAGAAATGAGATAGAAAGCAACACAACAAAAGCCAGTGACTTCAATACTCCACTGATAGAACTAGGCAGGTCATCCAGACAGAAAGTCAACAAAGAAGCAATGGATTTAAACTATACTCTGGAACAAATGGATGTAACAAATATTTATGTGACATTCTACCCAACAACCATAGAATATATATTCTATTCATCAGTCTATGGAACTTTCTCCATGATAGGCTACAAAATGAGCCTCAATAAATTAAAGAAAATTAAAATCTTATCAAGCACTCTCTCAAACCACAGTGGGATAAAACAGGAAATCAACTCCAAAAAGAATCTTCAAAAATCATGCAAATACATGGAAATTAAATAACCTGCTCCTGCATACTCATTGGGTCAACAATGAAATCAAGATGAAAAGTAAAATTCTTTGAACTGAACAATAATAGTGACACAACATACCAAAACCTCTGAGATACAGCAAAGACAGTGCTAAGAGGAAAGTTGATAGTTCTAAACATCTACATTGAAAAGCCTGAAAGAGCGCAAACAGACAATCGAAGGTCACACCTCAAGGAACTACAGAACAAGAACAAACCAAACCCAAATCCAGCAGAAAAAGGAAATAACTAAAATCATATGAGAACTAAATGAAATTGAAACAAAAAAATAAAAAAGATAAGTGAAACAAAAGCTGATTCTTTTAAAAGATAAATAAAATTGATAGACCATTAGCAAAATTAACCAAGAAGAGAAGTGAGAAAATCCTAATACAAATAGAAAGGAAATGGGACATAATACAACTGACACCACAGAAATACAAAAGATAATTCAAGGCTACTATGAATAAATTTACACACAAAAACTAGAAAATAGTGGAGATGGATAAATTCCTGGAAAAAGACAGTCCTCCTAGTTTAAATCAGGAATAATTAGATACCCTCAACAGACCAGTAACAAGCAGCAAGATTGAAATGGTAAGAAAAAAATTACCGACAAAAAAAGTCCAGAATCAGATGGATTCACAGCAGAATTCTACCAGACATTCAAAGAAGAATTAGTACCAATCCTATTGACACTATTCCACAAGATAAAGAAAGACGAAATCATCTCAAAATCATTCTATGAAGCCAGTATCACCTTAATATCAAAGCCAGGAAAGGGCATAACCAAGAAAGAAAACTACAGACCAGTATCCCTTATGAACATAGATGCAACAATCTTTAACAAAATACTAGCTAACCAAATCCAATAGCATATGAAAAAGATGATTCACCATGATCAAGTGGTTTTCATACCAGGGAGGCAGGTTTGGTTTAACATACACAAGTCAAAAAATGTGATACACTGCATAAACAGAATTAAAAACAAAAATCACATGATCAGCTCAATGGATGCAGAAACAGCATTTGACAAAATCCAGCATCCCTTCGTGATTAAAATTCTCAGCAAAATCAGCATACAAGGGACATACATCAATATAATAAAAGCCATCTATGACAAACCCACAGCCAACATAATACTGAATGGGGAAAAGTTGAAAGCATTCCCTCTGAGAACTGGAACAAGACACAGAGGCCTACTCTCATCACTTCTCTTCAACATAGTACAGGAAGTCCTAACCAAAGCAATCAGACAAGAGAAAGAAATAAAGGGCATCCAAATTGGTAAATAGGAAGTCAAACTGCCACTTTTTGCTGATGATACAACTGTTTACCTAGAAAACCCTAAAGAGTCTTTCAGAAAGCTCCTAGAACTGATAAAAGAATTCAGTAGTTTCCAGATACAAAATTAATGTTCACAGATCAGTAGCTCATCTACACGCCAACAGCGACCAACCTGAGAATCAAATCAAGAACTCAACCCCTTTTAAAATAGCTGCAAAAAGCCCACAAAACAAACAACAACAAACTTAGAAATATATCTAACCAAGGAGATGAAAGACCTCTACAAGGAAAACTATAAAACACAGCTGAAAGAAATCATAGATGACACAAATGGAAACACATCCCATGCTCATGGATGGGTAGAAACAATATCATAAAAATGACCATACTGCCAAATGCAATCTACAAATTCAATGCATTTTCCATCAAAATACCACCATTGTTCTTCCTTCACAGAACTAGAAAAAACAATCCTAAAATTCACATGGAACCAAGAATGATCACACATAGCCAAAGCAAGACTAAATAAAAAGAATAAATCTGGAAGCATCACGTTACCTGATTCAAACTATACTGTAAGGCCATAATCACCAAAACAGCATTATACTGGTATAAAAATAGGCACAGAGACCAATGGAACAGAATAGAGAATGCAGAAATAAACTCAAATACTTACAGCCAACTGATCTTTGACAAAGCAAACAAAAACATAAAGTAAGGAAAGGACATCCTATTCAACAAATGGTGCCAGGATATTTGGCAAGCCACATATAGGAGAATGAAACTGGATCCTCATCTCTCACATAATATGAAAATCAACTCAAGATGGATCAAGGACTTAAATCTAAAGACCTGAAACTATCAATATTCTAAAAGATAACGTTGGACAAGTTGTCTATACATTGGCTTAGGAAAGGATATCATGACCAAGAACCCAAAAGCAAATGCAATAAAAACAAAGATAAATAGCTGGCACTTAATTAAACTAAAGAGCTTTTGCACAGCAAAAGGAATAGGCAAGAGAGTAAATAGACAACCCGCAGAATGGGAGAAAATCTTCCCAGATTATATATCTGACAAAGGACTAATATCCAGAATCTACAAGGAACTCAAACAAATTGGCAAGAAAAAAATTAACAGTCTCATTAAAAAGTGGGCTAAGGACATGAATAGACAATTCTCAAAACAAGATATACAAATGGCCAACAAACATGAAAAAATACTCAACATCACTAAGGACCAGGGAAATGAAAATCAAAACTACAGTGTGATACCACCTTACTCCTGCAAGAATGGCCATAATCAAAAAAATTAAAAAATAATAGATGTTGGTGTGGATGCAGCGAATAGGAAACACTTCTATACTGCTGGTGGGAATGTAAACTATTACAACCACTATGGAAAACAGTGTGGAGATTTCTTATAGAACTAAAATTAGAAGTACCATTTGATCCAGCCATCCCACTACTATATATCCGCTCAGAGGAAAAGAAGTCATTATATGAAAAAGAAACTTGCACACACATGTTCATAGTACCACAACTTGCAGTTGCAAAAATGTGCAACCAACCTAATTGCCCATCAGTCAAGAAGTGTATGAAGAAATTGAGGTATATATAAATATATATGATGGAATACTGCTCAGCTGTAACAAAGAATGAATCAATGACATTTACAGAAACCTGGATGAATTTGGAGACTATTATTCTAAGTAAAGTAACTCAGGAATGGAAAACCAAACATTGTGTGTTCTCAATCATAAGTGGGAGCTAAGCTATGAGGATGCAAAGGCATAAAAACGACACAGTGGACATTGGGCACTCAGGGGTAAAGGGTGGGAAGGGGGTGAGGGATAAAAGACCACAAATAGGATGCAGAGCACACTGCTCAGGTGATGGGTGCATCAAAATCTCACAAATCACCTCTAAAGAGCTTATGTAGTATATACAAACACCACCTGGAACAGGTGGAGAACCACCTATTCTCCAATCCTATGGAAATAAAAACATTTTTTTAAAAATAAAATGAATTGCATGTACCTTGTCTTACATATGGTGAGACCATTTGTTTTCACCTAGACAGAAATGATCTATTCTAGTAGGCTTTCCCCATTCTACCCACGGAGTTCATTTGTTCCCACGAAAAGATAAGTTCCATGGCTGAGACTTTACCCAGTTTGTTCACTGGTCTGTCTCCAGCCGCTAAACAGCACATAGTGGGAATTTAATAAATATTTGGTGAATAGATGATTTTTTTCTTATCATAAAAAGGAAAGTTTATATATATATATATATATGGGATATAATCTAATTGTCTTCCCTTTATAGGTAACTTTCAATAAAATATTCCTGCATGTCTGTGAAATTTATTTATCCTTGAAGTTAGCCACTCCACCATGCCATGTCTAGTTATGAGTCTTATTTCATGAATTTTGTCTAATGTTTGATCTGGTCTGAAAAAATTTTTTCTTTTTTTCTTTTTAATTGCTCCTGCCTCTTATTCTCTCTGCTTCTGAGACTATGATTAATTATTTGATCTTATGGATCTATCTTATTTTTCTGATGTCCTTCCTTCTATAATTTTCCTTTTATTATTTTTTTCTTCAAATTCTGAGATAATTCTTCCAGCTGAGCTTCTATTCATTTTCTTTTATGCCCAGTTTTTCCTTCATCTCTAGGAAGACTTTTCTATTCTCCTATTATTATTTATTTCTGTATAGCCTACTCTTGATTTAGACTTGAGAGTATAAATTATGAATAAGAGTTCAGTTATTTTTCCCTTTTGTCTTACACTAACTCACAGTAAAATGCTCAAAATGACCCTTTTCTTTGAACTGCTGATTATTTTATAGTTTGTATTGCTTTTTATTTAGATTTATGTATTCTTACAGAAGGCTTTTTTTTTTTTTCAGTTTAACATCAGTAACTGAGATAAGCCTCAGTAAAGATCATGTATGTATGTTCATGTAAGTGTTTTCCAAACTTTTTATTTTTCAACTATCATTCCCCAAATCTTGTATCCTCAAGTATTCATACAGCTGCTGTAGTTTAGGATTAGAAGTGCAGTTGACATGTATTGTCTTGTCTGGCAATCAGCTCTCATTTCCTTTGGGAAAAGTATACCTCCTCATTTGGGAAAATATTCGCATTTGGGAAAATACTTCTCTACCTTTTTTTTTTTTTTGAGACAGAGTCTTTTTCTGTCATTCAGGCTGGAGTACAGTGGTATGATCTTGTCTCACTACAACCTCTGCCTCCAGATTCAAGCGATTCTCCTGCCTCAAACTCCTGAGTAGCTGGGACTACAGGTATGTGCCACCATGCCTGGCTAATTTTTATATTTTTAGTAGAGACAGAGTTTTACATGTTGGCCAGGCTGATCTCAAACTTCTGGTCTCAAGTGATTCTTCCACCTATGGCCTCCCAAAGTGCTGGGATTACAGGGGTGAGCCACCATGCCTGGCCCTGTCTAGCTCTAAAATGTATTCTGAGAAAACTTTTCTATCTTTCCCGTCTTAGGGATCTAGGAGTGGACACTTGTTCCTACTGAGTCACAGTGTTTTGCTCACCCAAGTCCAATGAGGTGGTCACATGACCCAAGCTGAGTCAATGAGATTTTTAAAAACTGGTTTAAGGGGGAAAAGCCTTCTCTTTCTGTTGACTGAGGTGAGAGACTATGAGCCAGGAGCCAACGTAGTTTTATAGTCACACCCGAATGGAGACTTCTAGTCATGTGTTCACTGATGCCCAAAGAGAAGCAGAAAGGAAAGTTAAAAAGTGCTAATTTTAGTCTTTCTGAGGTTCACTAAGACTTGAAATTGTATTAAATGAGACAATACAGTTTTTTCTTTCTTTCTTTCTTTCTTTCTTTCTTTCTTTCTTTCTTTCTTTCTTTCTTTTTTTTTTTTTTTTTGATGGAGTCTTGCTCTGTGGTCCAGGCTGGAGTCCAGTGGCATGATCTTGGCTTACTGCAACCTCTGTTGCCCAGGTTCAAGGAATTCTCCGCCTCAGCCTCCCTAGTAGCTGGAATTACAGGTACCTGCCACCTTGACTGGCTAATTTTTGTAGTTTCAGTAGAGACAGGGTTTCACCGTCTTGGCCAGGCTGGTCTTGATTTCCTGACCTTGTGATCCACTTGTCTTGGCCTCCCAAAGTGATGGGATTACAGGCGTGAGTGGCTGCACCTGGCTTTTAAAATTTATTTATTTATCTTATTTAATAAGCCAGTTTGTTTAGATTTCTGTCATTTACTTGCTAAAGGTCTCCAGTAAAAGACAAGTTTTCAAGAACGCTAATGACATATAACTTTTCTCAAGGGCACAGATGCCATTGAATTCCTAGGTAAGGTTCTGTGTCATTCCAGTATGTTACAATGCTCTATATAGAGGACAGAACAGCTATATAATTGTATTCTGGATATTTTCCAGGATTGCTGATATAGTTTGGATATTTGTCCTTGCCCAAATCTCATGTTTAATTATAATTCCTAATACTGGAGGTAGGTCCCAGGTACTTGGGAGGCTAAGGTAGGAGAATCACTTGAGCCCAGGAGATGGAGGCTGCAGTGAGCAGTTGCCCCAGTGTGCTTCAGCCTCAGTGACAGAGTGAGACTCTGTCTTAAAAAAAAAAAAAATAGAATACATGATTAGATTAATTCATTAATAGTGACTTCAAACTTTTTCTTATCAGTTCCAGAAAATTTACACACTTTTTGTTCATTTTTTTTTTAAAAAATAGAAGGTTGGTATGCATTTAACTTCATAGTCTGAAACAACTTCCTGACAGTTTTCCATGTCTACTTCAAGCAACACCACCTTGGAATACTTTGCAGAGAGGGAGTGAAAGAAAGGCTTGATTATTTTGCAAAGCTTACAACAGGTGGCTGGGAAATCAACTTTGGGTTTATCTCCTGGATTGTTCAAGGCCTCCTGAAAAGCACTCTTGTTCTCAATCTACTTCACCATTTTGACTGTTGGGGTCTGACTAGCAACTGTAAGAATAGATAGAAATGGATCCAAAGCACTGGGCTGAGCTTTTTGCATATTAGATTTTTAGTGAACTGTCTTTGGAGTTTTCTGTAGTAGCACATCCATGCACTGACTTAAGCTTGACTACTTATAACTCATATCCCATTTAGAAGTATTCAAAGAGGGAATTCAAACTCTTTTAAAAATGAATGCCAATATCTTAGACTTTCCAAATGGAAATACTGCATTTTAGAGTTTTTTTCTCTGTGAAAACAGACTGCTTAAGCATCCTAACTATATGTCTATGTTTCTACTTTTATGTAACATATATGTATGTATTCGAAATTCAGATTAAAAGAATGCTTAAGTGTGTATGAGGTATACTAGCTAATCAGACTTTTCTGTTTAACTAAAATACTATCGGTTTAACATAATTGTTGAAAGTCCTCCTAAAATAAGTCACTTCTTTGATATCTTGTTAATGCTTAATTTTACACCATTGGGAGTATAAATTAGTTCAACCATTGTGGAAAACAGTGTAGTGAGTCCTCAAGGATAAAGAATCAGAAATAACATTTGACCCAGCAATCCCATTACTGGGTATATACCCAAAGGATTATAAATCATTCTGCTATAAAGACACATGCACACATATATTTACTGCAGCACTATTCACAATAGCAAAGACTTGCAACCAACCCAAATGCCCATCAGGGATAGACTGGATAAAGAAAATGTGGCACATATACACCACAGCGTACTATGCAGCCATAAAAAGGATGCGTTCATGTCCTTTGCAGGGACATAGATGAAACTGGAAACCATTATTCTCAGCAAACTAACAGAAGACCTGAAAACCAAACACTGCGTGTTCTCACTTATAAGTGGGAGTTGAACAATTGAGAACATGTGGACACAGGGAAGGGAACATCACACAATGGAGCCTGTCGGGGGTTAAGGGTATGCTATGGGAGGGATAGTATTAAAAGAAATATCTAATGTAGATGACTGGTTGATGGGTATAGCAAATCACCCTGGCCCATGTATACCTTTGTACAAATCCTACATGTTCTGTAGATGTATCCCAGAACTTAAAGTATAATAATAATAATAATAATAATAATAATAATAATAACATAATAATGTGTTAACATTTAACCTTTTAAAATAATTTAAATGAAGTATCTCTGTTTCAGTGAGGATTAAGAAAGGAACGTAGAAACCATCCTAGGTGTTTCAAGTAGAAAGAGATTTAGGGCAGGAATTAGGTACTTACAAGACTGTTGGAAGGATGAAGGAGTAAAAGTCAGAGGGGCTACTATAATCTTTTTTTTTTTTGAGGCAGAATATTGCTCTATCGCCCAGGCTGGAGTGCAGTGGCACAATCTCAGTTCACTGTAATCTCCACCTTCCAGGCTCAAGTGATTCTCCTGCCTCAGCCTACCAAGTAGTTGGGACTACAGGAACCTGCCAACAGGCCTGGTTGATTTTTGTATGTTCAGTAGAAGCAAGTTTTCATCATGTTTGCCAGGCTGGTCTTGAATTCCTGAGCTCAAGTGATTCCCTCCTCTCGGCCTCCCAAAGTGCTGGGATTACAGGTTTGAGCCACCATGCCTGGCCATAGTTGAAGGCTTTTAAAAATTGTTTTAATCATGTAGGTGAAGGCCATAGACAATAGTAATTATATATATATATTTTTTTGAGATGGCATCTTGCATTGCTGCCCAGGCTGTGTAGTGCAGTGGTGCGATCTTGGCTCACTGCAATCTCCACCTCCTAGGTTCAAGCAATTCTCATGCCTCAGCCTCCTGAGTAGCTGGGACTACAGGTGTGTGCCACCATGCCCAGCTAATTAAAAAAAAAGCGCATTAAAATTATGTGAAAAAGTTTTTAATTAAATACTTCTTAATTTTATTTTGCTTGGGTTTTCCTATACTTGAATATTACTATATTTAGTTTCTCTTGGATTTCTTCTCTGAATAATTCTAATTTGTGTGCGAGTTTAGTGCATGATAATAAAAGTAAATTATATTCTAGCTAATACAGGGTTTTAGTTTTTCCATTATAGTCATTCACATGCAATAGTTTTCTTTTACATCTTCCTTCATTCTGTCTGCTTTTTGCCCTTCTTTCTTTATCTTTTTTTTTTTTTCTGCAGACAGTTGAAAGTAAGGAAGGGGGCTGTAGGGAATTCTAGTGTTCATATCATATGTAATTTTATAGTCTACTTTACTTTGAACTCTAATGCCAATTCTTCATTCTCTTTTAACTTTGCTTAGTCAGATTATTAATGAATTTCAATTAATATATATGAAAAATGCTAATTTAGTATACAACCATCAAATGTCTGGATTTGCCCTGTTTAATGTAATTTTTAAATGTTTTTCAGTAAAAGTCATTTATTAAAAATCAGTTGGTCTTTAGCTGTATAACTACACAGGTTTAAGACACAGATGTATATATGCATTATGTTTATGTTCTTCACAAAGCAGAAACATTATTTGGCTGGCTTCTTTGTAACTATAGTGTATGCATGGGAAATCTGACAAACTCAGGATATGAGAATGACATTGGTAGAAGGAGATGGGGGGGCTGTTTGTGAATTTTGTGTTGAGAAAACAATATTGTGAAATCTGGAAATGACCCTGTGTCTGGAAGAAAATTCATAGAACAAGGAACATTCTTGCTGTAGTGGACATTTATTGATTTATCACTCAGCATCCATTTCCCATGTAATACTCAGATTTTCCTTAGGTCTTTCATCTCTTTACATACTTCACATGAGTTTAGGGAGATAGTCACACTGCTGCTATATCTGGGGTAGGCCTAGATTATTTAAGATAACAAGAACAATTAGTTCTTCTGGATAGTCAGTATTGGTTGGACTTAAGCCAACAAGTATGTTTAATCTGTCATATTAATACAAGTCTTTCCAGCTGCTACAGAAAAGTTTTGGAGTTTTAGGGCAGGAATTAGGTGCTTACAAGGTAGGCACACAGCTGAAGATGGCTGGCAATTGCGAGGCATCTGGCAGATATTCTAAGTACAAGGGAAAAATATTTCCAAATCTAATTCTTATGTAGTTGGAATATTAAAGTTGGGAAAGTGTGCTAGAATCACAGTAATACCTGGTTAGAAAGTCATCCTGCATTTTTAAACTACAAGAATCATTAGTAACATGTGTTCATGAAACTCATCCTATGAGGTTTATGGACTTTCAGATAAAACTAACCTTTCCTTTAATACTTCCCCATTGTGCAGACAGTTGAATTAAAAACTATTAGTACCTTAGGGTGCATTTATTTGGGCACTATGTTAGGAATTCAGTCAAATTTTAAGAATTATTTCTAGGGGAAAATGAATTCCCAGTTTTAGCCACAAATGATTCATAAATGAATACTTAAAGTACAATTCATTGATAAGTTTAGAATTTACTGAGTCTATGAAAGCCTATGTAGTGTGCTAGAAAGAGCACTGCTCTAGGAAATAGTCAAGGAGTATTGATTTTAATCTCGGCTCTGCCATTCATTATCTATGAGACTCCAGCAAATCCCTTCCCTGGCTCTTAATTTTCTCATTTGTAAAATGAAGGAGTTGAAGTAGATGTCTAAGATTCTTCCAGTTCCAGGAATTTATAATAAATTTACCGAATTTCAGAACATATATTTATTTAACAGTGACTTTAAAATACTAAATTTTAAAAATACATTTTGAAAATTATCCTAAAGTCTAGGCTTAATTTTGTTTTGCTGGATCATTAAACATTATTCATAAAAGTAATTTTTATCTTTGGGCATTTAATTTAATACATTAGTTAAGAAAATTCTAATAATGGTATCCAGGTACAACTAAATAAGAGAAAAATTAGAGGTCATATTAAATGCATTTTTAAAATAAATTTATTTTAAATATGTTCATTTATTTTCAAATTATTTTTATGATGCATTGATTTAAGAGAACTTTTGCTTCATACACACACACACACACACACACGCACATGTACACTCCATGTGCACACATATATAATGTTTCTTACATTGTCATTCATTCAGCCTACTTTATACCAGGTACTATGCTAGAATCCAGGGACATGAAACATACAATTATTGGCTTCGAGGAACTTATGGTCTGTTGAATGAAATAATCATGTAAACTGACAGTTGTATGGTCAGTTAACATATGAAATATATGCACACATCAATAATCAGAGAAATTCTAATTAAATAGTACATCCCAATTTTTGCACATTACAAGATGTATAATATGTAAGGCAGAATGTGGCAAAAGGGACACTGTTTTGGATTGATAATAAATCCTACTCCCTCTTTGTCCCTTTATCCTGTTTAATTTTTCTTCTTAGATATTATCAGCATCAATACTTTATGTGAATATTTTATATATTGTAATCTGTTTTCACTCACTGGAATGAAAAGCTCTGTCAGAGAAAGGATTTAAGTTAAAAAAAAAAAGAAAAAACTGGATAAACACACACTAATCTGGGGGAGGCAAAGGGTATATGAAATAAATGTTTACTCCATGTAAAATTTGTATTCTTTGTTTCTATAAGATGTATTTTATTCTATTGTTTGAATGTTTTATATTGAGCATATGTTTGTTTATTAAATAAATATGAAGGTAATGAACACCATGGCCAGTGTAATTTTAAGCACCATGGCCACTGTAATTATATGTGGAATTCTTAGGAATGTCATGAAACCTAACTTTGGTGGGAGTTATGTGAGGAGGAAACACTGAGCTAATCTTGATGGATGAATTTAGTTAGCCAGGTGGACAGAGGAAGAAAGGAGGTCAATCTCATGAGAAGCAGCAACTTATACAAGAGTCATGGAAGCATATAATTATAGAATATACAGAGAATTAAAGGTAATTAGCATAACTAGAATATATAGTACAAGGAAAGGGAGAGTGATATGAAGCTGTAATGGTAAGCATGCGTCAGATTCTGAGAATGTATTTGCTATAGTAAGGACTTGGACACCACTTCCAATCTATTCCTGATAATTCTTGATTATGACTTTAAAGATCACTTTCCTATAGGCAGCCACATTGTAATTGTAGTTCTCACATCTACTTTTGTTTCCTTATCGTTTATTCTCCATAAAGCAACCAGTTACCCTTTCACCATAGTTCCCTTTATCATCCCCTCTTCAGCTGTATTTATCATAATGTATTATATCTACATACATTGAAAATGAATGAGAGAATGTTACAATTTTTATTTTAAAATATCAAACACACTTTAAACAACTACAGAATACAAGAAGACTTTATTATATTTACTGAGATGCTTAACATTTCTGTTGTTCTTCCTTCATTCTCGATGCTACAGGCATCTTTTGGGTATTATTTTCCTACTGTCTGAAGAAGTTCCTTTAATGATTCTTTTAGAACAGATCTGCTGGCAACACATTTTTAAGTTTATGATCCATCTGAGAATATTTTATCTTAATTCCTAAAAGACATTTTCTCTGAATATGGAATTCTGGGTTGAAAATTATTTTTTTTCAGCACTTTATAAATGTTTTACTTCCTTCTGGGCTCAATGAGACAGCTGCAGTCATTAGAATAAATGTTTCCCTATAAGTAATACATCATTTTTCGTTAGCTTTTTTCATGATATTTTCTTTGTCTATAGTTTTCAGCAGTTGGAATAGGATGGCTCTGGGCATGATTTTTTTTTTCTTTGTTGTTTTTCTGTTTGGGTTTGCTGAATTTTTTGAATCTGTAGCTTAATATCTTTTCTTTATATTTGGGTTATTTTCAGCCCTATTTCTTCAAAGTTTTAAAAATTAGCATATTCTTTCTTGTCTCTGTGACTAAAATCACACAAAAATTAGTTCTTTCATTATTGACCACAGGTCTTTAGACTCTATTTAATTTTCTCAATCATTTGCCCACTGCTTTTCTCTGCTTATCCTCAGGGGTTGCATTCCAAGACCTCTTGTGGATATTTGAAATGCAGATAGTATCAAACTCTGTATAGACTAGGCGCACATTTCCTTTTTCTTCTTTACAATTTCATGGATAGAACATTCATTCTTACTGCAGATCTTAGCAATCTCAATATGTGACTTATTTCATTTCTTTATTAAATTGAAAACTTTCACCTTATTAAGTTCAGCCTAAAGCTGCATCCTTATACTTTAAGTTCAGCCTAAAGATTTCTCTGTACATCATGAACTATAAGAAGTGGAGATGTAAAAAGACCATAGCCTATATGTGTGCCAGTCACTGAATTTTGGCCAATCAAATGTAGCCAACTGTTCAAACCATGTTCAAATAAGGCAAATACCACGCAGTAACTCATCCAGCTGTTTCTGCACCTCACTTCCAATTTCTGTAGGTAACTTTCCTTTTTCTGTCCATATATCTTCTTCCGCCACATGGATACGCTGAAGCCCCTGAGCATACTCTGGCTTGGGATGCTGTTCAATTTGTAAGTCGTTCATTGCTCAATTAAACTCTTTAAATTTAATTTGACTCAAGTTTTTCTTTTATCAACCTTTTTACTTAAAAACAACAACAACAACAACAACAACTGATGGCTTCTCTTTTGCATATTCGAATTGCCACCATTACTACTTGTACCTTGGGGACAATTGTAATTAAAATAAGGGTTACTTGAATCCAAGCTCTGCAATATCACAACTGTTGATGTGACAACAAATATGGCTACCAAGAGACTAATGGGAGTGTAGAATACACAGTGTGGATGTGCTTTGAAAAAAGGATGATTCATGTCCTCATTGGGGGCAAAATGACATGGTATGAGATTTCATCATGCTACTCAGAGCCACACATATTTTAAAACTTGTGTATTGTTTCTTCTGGAGTTTCTATTTAATATTTCAGATTTCAGTTGACCATGGGTGAGCAAAACCTTGCATCAGATGGATGACAATAATTTTTATAGCTCTATCTTCAAGTTCATTTGTTTTTATATTTATTTTTTTCATCTCTATTCTGCTACTGAGCCCATCTGGTAAGTTTTAAAATTTGTTATTGTATCTTTTAGTTCAGAAATATCTATCTGGTTCTTTTTTATATTTTCTATAATAATTCCTCCCTATCTGCAGAGGATTCATTAAGATTCCCTTGTGGATACCAAAATCTATGCATACTCAAGTTCCACAGTCGGCCCTGCGGAGCCCTCAGTTACCAAAAGGTGGTCTTTGTACACTGAGGTTTTACATTCCGGGAGTATTGTATTTTCAATTCATGTTTGGTTGTGGATATGGAATCTGCCAATACAGAGGGCTGACTATATTTATTGAAAAATATCCACTATGTGGACTCATGCAGTTCAATCTTGTGTTGTTCAAATGTCAACTGTATTTTATTTCAAGCTTTTAAGATTTTCTATCTGCACTCTTTCCTGTGCTTTCCTGTATCCTGGGGCTCCCCTTATTAGACTTCTAACTGTATCTTTATTACTCCACTCTGCCGCACATTTCTTGTGACTCTCTCCACATCTGGTACAAAGCAACAAGATAATAAAAGACTATGTTAGTCCGTGTTCTCACGGATATAAAGAACTGCCTGAAACCGGGTAGTATATAATGAAAAGAGGTTAATTGACTTACAGTTCTGCATGGCTGGGGAGGCATCAGGAAGCTTACAATCCTGGTGGAAGGGGAAGCAGGCATGTCTTACAGGGTAGCAGGTGAGGTGAGAGAGAAGATCAAGGAAGGAACTTCCAAACATATATAATCATCAGGTCTTGTGAGAACTCACTGACTGTCATGAGAATAGCATGGAGGAAACCACCTTCATAATCCAATCACCTCCCTCCCTTGACCTGTGGGGATTACAGGTCCCTTCCTAGACATGTGGGGATTACAATTCAATATGAGATTTGGGTAGGAACACAGAGCCAAACCATATCAAAAAGGGTGGGGAATAATTACCTTACTTCCTTTAATTACAGCTCCTGTGACTGGAAATGAAGGTCTTCCTCCCTTAGAATTTTCAGCTCTTGTGCTTCCCATTGCTTCCTCAACCATGGTCTTTGAGCCACTATTGGATTGCTTGGGGGCAGGGACATGAGAGAGTGAACAAGAAAGAAAAATGGAGTTCCTGCATTCTCTGAGCGTTGAGAGATTGCTTTTCCACTCCTTGAGCTTCTTAAGCCAGAACTCGAGGAATTCTCCTAGCACTTTATCTGTTTATAATAAATTATATTTCCAGATTTCCTGCTCAATTGAGTCCAAGCCAGGAGATGCCAGAGTAAAATAAAAATTAAAACTCACTGTCCTTTCAGCAGGACTTTGATTTCTGATTTTCTTCCCAGTCTCCTTGCCACTTACTCTGCAGAGTGCTCAAACAGCTGCTGCATGCATTCTGTTCTGATTTTATACCTGTATTAGGTACAAAAGTGAAATACTAATAAATAGTTTCTTGATGATTGAGTGAGAGGTTATTATAACTTCTCAAATTAAGAATTTTTGAATGAAGTTGTGTTTTGTAAATAATTTGTATGAGGCAAAATTTAATTTCTCTCTTGTGAAATTTCTTTTCTCGATATTAAACTACTTGTTCTTTTTTATGAAAGAGATAATCTTTGTTTTTTACCTCTCACAGTATTTGCTATAGGCTCAGTATGTAATTGATTTTTAAAAATATTTTTACATTTTTGTACATTCTTATTTGTAGATCTTTGTGTTCTAATAACTCAAAATTTTAAAACAACTTCAATGTTTCCACAGAAATAATCAAATGGTTACATTATGTAATAAAACCAATCACTATAGTACAAAAATATCCTAGCAATCAAATTGTTTCAACCATTTTAGTAGTGATTGTTCTTTAAAAAATTTAAATGTAATATATAACATTTTGCATGTTGCTATACTTGTTTCCTTTTTCTTTAAAATTAATAGGTTCATTTTTGTAACTTATAAATTTAAAAATAAAATTATTCACAATAAAATTCTTGAATTAGACACAAGGACTAAAAATCTTCCTTTAATCTTATATTAAGTGAAGTTATTTATAACTAAAAAACTACTATTTAAGACATATGATAACTATTAAAAATAGAAAAAATAAAGTGTTCCTATGTAGTAAATAATGTTCAAAACAGTAACTTATTTCTAGGTTGTCTTTTCATAAAACATGGATATGGTACAGTTACAAGCAATTGCAATGATACTATATTGTAATTGGCTTTTTTTTTTTTTTTATTGAGACGGAGTTTCGCTCTTGTTACCCAGGCTGGAGTGCAATGGCGAGATCTTGGCTCACCGCAACCTCCGCCTCCTGGGTTCAGGCAATTCTCCTGCCTCAGCCTCCTGAGTAGCTGGGATTACAGGCACGCGCCACCACACCCAGCTCATTTTTTGTATTTTTAGTACAGACGGGGTTTCACCATGTTGACAGGATGGTCTCGATCTCTTGACCTCATGATCCACCCGCCTCGGCCTCCCAAAGTGCTGGGTTTACAGGCTTGAGCCACCGCACCAGGCCTGTAATTGGCATTTTAAAGCTCATGAACTTTTAATGTAATTCTATCTTCACTGTACATTGGAGAATTTAGTCTTACTGGGTTTCAGTTATTAGAAGTAGTTCTAAATATAGGAAATACGGTATCATGGACACTATGAAATGAGCTTCTAGACTCTGAGAATCAGGTTTGGATAGAAATGGATCTAGTACATTTGCCTTTCTTTGTTACCATAATGAAAATGTAATTACGTTGGATGGCTGCTTCCTAGAAGCCTAATCTTCTAATAGGCATACATTTCCTAGGGACCCTAACATCAATCCTCTTTAAGATTCTCTAGGAGTGCCTATCAAGAGATGACAAATTTTTTTAAAGAAATCTAGTTTAAAAACTAGATTTTTTTTTTTTTTTTTTTTTTGAGACGGAGTTTCACTCTTGTTACCCAGGCTGGAGTGCAATGGCGTGATCTCGGCTCACCGCAACCTCCGCCTCCTGGGTTCAGGCAATTCTCCTGCCTCAGCCTCCTGAGTAGCTGGGATTACAGGCACGTGCCACCACGCCCAGCTAATTTTTTGTATTTTTAGTTGAGACAGGGTTTCACCATGTTGACCAGGATGGTCTCGATCTCTTGACCTCATGATCCACCCGCCTCGGCCTCCCAAAGTGCTGGGATTACAGGCTTGATTTTTAAGTATCCCGCAGGGGCAGGTCGCCGTAGCACTAGGCGAGGCGGTGCAGGGCGGCTGCGGCGGCAGGGACAGCAGAGCGGTGGTGCTGTCAGCGCGGCCGTCGAAGAAATGGGAGACCCGGGGTCGGATAGAATAGAATCTGTGCCTCCAGCTGCCCCTGAGGCATCTGAGTCAACAACGGATGAAAATGAGGACGACATTCAGCTTGTCAGTGACCATTACGACCTGTTCTTGAATACATTGATCTAGTCAGCAGTGATGATGAAGAGCCTAGCACCTCTCATACAGATAAGAATGTTAAACGTAAAGACCATATTGATCATCAGAAGGATAAAGCTGCTTTAACTCTGGCTCGTCTAGCCCGCCATGTTGAAGTGGAGAAACAGCAGAAAGAAGAGAAGAATAGAGCATTCAGAGAATAAATTGATTTTCAGCGTGCTCATGGGTTACAAGAATCGGAATTTATTCGAGGACTTTCTGATACAGAAGCAGCAAGACTGTGTGTGGACCGGTGGCTAAAAATGCCAGGACTCAAAACAGGCACAATTAATTCTGGGACAAAAAGTTCATTCCGAAGAGAAAGCCAAATGCGTGTGTCTGGGAAACCAATTTTATGTCTTATAATGCACTGTAACAAGGAGTTTGACAACGGGCACCTTCTCTTAGAACATTTGAAAAGGTTTGATCATTCTCCATGTGATCCAACAATTTCACTACATGGACCTTTCATCAGCTCCTATGCTTGGGTAGCATGTTATAAAAAATTTGTTACTCAACAGCAATATAGAGATCACCTTTTTGATAAGGAAGCCACGGATGATGGACATAACAACCTTCTTCCTCAGATTATTCAGTGTTTTGCATGTCCAAATTGCTTCCTTCTTTTTAGCAGCAAGGATGAGTGTTTGAAGCATATGTCTGGAAATAATCATTTCCATCAGTTTCAAACTGGGTGATAACAAAGGAAATGCACAACCAATATCTTTTCCATCTTTTGCAAAGAAACTTTTGATTTCTCTGTGCAGAGATATTCCATTTCAAGTTAAGGGTGTGGCCTGCCACCAGACACTGTGTTCCCACAGTGGAGCTCACTGCCCATTTCAGAGTTCATTGTCGAAATGCTGGTCCTGTAGCTGTAGCTGAGAAGAGTATTATCCAGGTTGCAGAGAAATTCATATTAAGAGGTTACTGTCCAGATTACAATCAAGTCTTTGTGGATGAAACCAGTACCCAAAATCATAAGCAGAATTCAGGACACAAAATCCTACTCATTAATTCAGTGGAAGAATCAGTCTTACTTTATTGCCACAGCAGTGAAGGGAATAAGGATCCTTCTTCTGATTTGCATTTATTGTTGGATCAATGAAAATTTTCGTCACTTAAAAGAAATATGTCTGTTAAAGAATCTAGCTCACAGGAGTTCATTGCCATTCCCAAAAATAAGATAAATTTAAAAGATAAAAACCATGAAGGTGTTGCTTGTGTCTAGAAAGAAAAGTCAGTAGTTAAAACCTGGTTCTGTGAAGGCAATCAACGAGTCCTAAGTGAAGATGCAGTAGAAAAGCATGTTTTCTCAGCAAACACAATGGGTTATAAGTGTGTGGTCTGTGCAAAGGTGTGTGATGATTCAGGGTTCATTCGTTTACATATGAGCCGGATTCATGGAGGGGCACATTTAAATAACTTTCTTTTCTGGTGGCGAACATGCAAAAAGGAGCTAACCAGGAAAGATACTATCATGGCACATATGACTAAATTTCATAATGGACACAGATATTTTTATGAGGTGGATGAGGTAGAAGATGAGACTTTGCCATCATCCTCCATAACATTGGGTGATTTGACTGCTAACCAGCCTTTATCAGCTATTACTATTATTGATCATTCTCCAACAAATAGTTCTCCAAGGGGCAAATGGCAATGCCAGATTTGTGAAGATATGTTTGATTGCCAAGAATATGTAAAACAGCACTGCCTGTCTTTGGCAAGCCACAAGTTTCATAGATACAGCTGTGCTCACTGCAGAAAGCCTTTTCATAAGGTAGAAACATTGTACCAACATTGCCAAGATGAACATGGTGCAGTAATGAGATAAAGATTAAATACTTGTGTGGGCTTTGTGATCTTATCTTTAATGAGGAAGAAGCATTTTTGAGTCATTATGAGGAGCACCACAGCATAGATTATATATTTGTGTCAGAAAAAACTGAAACTTCAATTAAAACTGAAGATGATTTTCCAATAATGGAGACCAGTAACCAGTTAACTTGTGGTTGCCGTGAGAGTTACGTCTGTAAAGTCAACAGAAAAGCAGATTATAGTAGATGTCTCCAAATCATGCTGGATAAAGGAAAACTGTGGTTTCACTGCAGCTTATGTTTATGTTCGGCAACAGCACAGAATGTAAGTGACATGAACACTCATATCCATCAAGTAAGTGCACAAAGAAAAGAGTGGTGAGGAGGAGCAGCATTACGAAAAAAAAAAAAAAAAAAAAAAAAAATTATTATTTTATCTCTCTTTCTTTCTTTTTAAAAAAGGAGAGAGGTGCCGGGCGCGGTGGCTCAAGCCTGTAATCCCAGCACTTTGGGAGGCCGAGGCGGGTGGATCACGAGGTCGAGAGATCGAGACCATCCTGGTCAACATGGTGAAACCCCGTCTCTACTAAAAATACAAAACATTAGCTGGGCATGGTGGCACGTGCCTGTAATCCCTGCTACTCAGGAGGCTGAGGCAGGAGAATTGCCTGAACCCAGGAGGCGGAGGTTGCGGTGAGCCGAGATCGCGCCATTGCACTCCAGCCTGGGTAACAAGAGTGAAACTCCGTCTCAAAAAAAAAAAAAAAAAAAAAAAAAAAAAAAAAAAAAAAAAAAAAAAAAGGAGAGAGGTATATTTACTTTTTTTAAAGAAAAGAAAGAAAAGTATACTTTTTATTTCTTGTTCCTAACTGATTCAGCTGGTTAACACTTCTAAACAAACAAACAAACAAACAAAAAACTAGATATTTTTTATTTTTTTGTAAGCCATCACTCCTATCTAAGCATTCATTTTATTACTTCAGTAAATATTTGTTGCCTGCCTACTATGTTCTGGGGACTTTGCTAGATCTGGGTCTATATTAGTCAGCAAAATACAGTTTCACTCCAAGTTGCAACCTAGCAGGAAATACAATCCAATAAAATAAGGTTTAATTATTTTTCTGATAAGAGAGGTATATGATTTGTGGAGCTATATAGGAGGGACATTTAACTCAAAGAACACCTAGGATAATACTCAACACCAAGTATGAATCAAGCAAGTGAAGAGATGTTAGAAGAGCTTTTTGACTTGTGAGAAACTGTATAAAGTGCTCTCCTGAGACTTGTAACCTGTAAATTGTGATGCTTTATTGTCCCACTTCAAGGTTATTTTGTCTCTTCTAAAGGGTGAGTGCCTGGCAAAATTTACACTTTTTCTCTACATTAAATAATGCTGAGGTTCTAATTAATATACAATTTTGATCAGATACAAATGAACAAAAACAGTGATAAATCATAAAGAAACATTAATGTTCTCATGCATCACTGTCAACTACTAATAAATAATTTTATATGTATATTGTCTCCTTGGCCAAGCATCCAAGCATATTATAATGTTTTTTGATGACATCTGTTAGCAGCTACCTTCACTGTTATCTTGTCTGACAGCAGACCCATTTATCTATTTGCTTGTCTTAACAGTTTTACTTCCAGGTTCCTTCCACATTTCTTATTCCTTGGGGATCATTCTACCCTTGTGAAATATAAATACCATTTCTGTTAGATTCATTACCCATTTTATCTTCACTTTTCTAGACAAATCACCATGGCTTTGAAGTGTAGAATATATTATTTAAATTCCTCTGCTAGCTTGCTCTCATAACTTTAGTTTGCTTTTCCTCTTCTTGTCATTGGAAGTTGCATTTCTGAGTGTATTCCTTCAAGTTAATTTCTTAATATTCTTCTATAGCATAGTAAGAGAAAAACAATCTTGATTGGCTGGCCAATGGTAATGAATGGAGTGTAGACCAGTCTATAGAGTCCAAAGCCTTCAAGAGAGAAAGAACAAGAATAAAAGGTGGTGGTGTAGCTAAACATTTTTGTAATCATGTACAAGAGGATTTGAGATCATGATAATTTACTTCAGGTTATTTGCAGGTGAACTTCAGACTTCTGTGATTGACGGCACATGGGGTCCTAGATGCTCTGATGGCGAACCTGGGTATTACAAAATATGTGAGTAGGTGGGCTTCTGTTAAATGGGATACTTAAAGAAGAACTATTCAAGTTGCCCAGGTTGTGCTTGAATGGGTACAGTCTTAAGAATGCAATGAGCTCAAGTGTTAATATATGCCCATTGGACTGTAGATTCCATGAAAGGCCATATCATGCCTGTCAATAAATACTGTAGAATAAGACATGAACTACAATATTGAGCTCTTCACAAAAGGCAACCTTATCTGCCTCTTTAGAGAGAGTGAGATTGTATTATCATATAAAAGAAAATAAAGACTGTACCCCTATAGGTTCTTTGTGTGTATTTGTGGTTGAGGGATTAAGCAATTTTGGAGAGATAAACACATTGGATATCATTTGATTCCTATACACATTGAATATTTTACAGAACATTATACTCTAAGGAGATTTGTCTACTTTAGAATCAAGAGATCATCAGGAATCATAAAGAGCTAAATTTATGTTGCCTGTTTTACCATGAAACCATCTATTATTAATATAAAGCAATAAGAAAGATTACCCTATAATTAATGGTCTAAAAGTGGAAATGATATGACTAGCTTTTTTCACTGAAAGCAATTTCTATTCTGTTATTCAATTACTCTGTTGCTTAATTTTAAGATTTTATTATGTCTTTAAATCATGATTACTATAGGAAATACGATGCTTTTCTACTTCCTAACCACTGCTTATCCAAGCATCCACAACCTTTTATAATACTATTTTGTACTACCATATTTATTTTAAAATGAAAAGTATTAGATTTTTTTGTTATAGTGACAGAATCTTATTGTGGTAGTTGAATAAAGCAACATTTACTTAAGTCAAAGAATTAGAATATGAATATACATTGATATTAAGATGTACATAATTTTGAAAAATCTAATGACAGCAATACTAAAGAATAAAATAATTTTTACAAGTATAAATCAAAGTTCTAGAAAATTCATGTTGAAAACTGCTTAAAATTTTTATTATAAGGCTTTTAGGAACATTTTATATCTTGATAATATAAAATATAGCAAGGAGAACTCAGATATTCAGAATTTCCTAGGATCACATCTCTGACTTAATGAAATTCAATTCAAAAGACAAATACAGACATATAGCTTAAAGAATATGCTATGAGCTGGTAATTGTCTGTAGAGCCTGTACACTTTAACAGTAAAAAACTGTAGGATAACTTCAATACAATGCTATGGTTGGCGCTTTGATAATGGCATGCACAGCATGCACATAAGAGGAAACTTAACATTAGCTAAATGGAATGTGATGTTTTTTCTAGGACTAACTTCCTGCCTTATAAAAGAGCACAGTTTGGGGCTCTTGGTTCTATACTCTCTAAAATACAGAATAATACTGAGGAATTAACTGGAGTAACCTGGGAGATAAGAGTGCTTACCCTAGAAGTTTGGGTGGTTTGGAAAGCATTGGCAGATGCCCTCATTCCACAGAAGTAACTCCAAAACAGGGCATCATGATTAGAATTGAGGGACTGCAATGTTAGCCAACCAGACAGTGGCTTGGTGATTTAGCACATCTTTAAGATCTTTAATATTCTTCTTGAGGTAGGACCCTCAGACAGATACTCTTGTGGAGAAAATGAACTTCTCCTCTTCACCTTCCCTCCCACTGCTCCAGTCTCCCAAAGACAAGGAAAAGTGAATCTAGGAAATGAAGCAGTGAGAGTAGAGAACCTAAGAAAAAATAGAGATGATATATTAATCAACTAAGAACTATGTTATAACATATGCATAATCAGTTTTATCTGTGCCCAATGTGGAAGAACTCTGTAGATGCCAGGGAGATGAGTTTTGGAGAAATGATGAAGAGAGGAGCTCCTCTTACAGCAGCAGCATAACAAGGCATGCTGGTATTGGGCTCCTTAATCCAGCAAGGTTTACCTTACTGGGCTGGGGTAGCATACAAAGTGTTTATCTTTATGTTTACCTAGAGTTATAGGCACAAGTACTGAACTTGTGTGTTGAAAGGGTGCACCATGGCCTAGTTCCAATCAGTTAAAGTTGGAGAGAGAGAGTAACCTGGGCTCCTTAGGAGCAAAATGAAGGCTTAAAAAAACGTGTTCTTTTTAAGGGGCCTTATCTCTGGCAGGGATTTCCCTAAAACTGAAAGGTTTTCATTTTCTATAAACTCCATTTTCCTGGAAATAATATTTTGTATGTCCTAAAAGTAATAGTATAATTCTTCCTGAAAAATATGATTCTGAAGGCATTGGCTGATTATTGCTGGCAGTGAAAGTAGGTGTTGTGGAATAGTCTGGATGTATAATTTTTAATTAAGTTTTTGCAGAAGTTAAAAAATTACAAAAGGACACAGATTTAGTTTCGTTTGTGCCAATTGGCTCATGGAAGTTCACTTTGATATTTATCTTACAATATTTTTGACTTCAGTATCGTCAACTTGAATGAAAATTATTACAGTTAGAAATAAGCACATGATAATATAAAACATGCAAAAAGTATAGAAGAATGCTAGGGAAAGGAGATTGCTGATGAAGCTAGAGTTAAAGAGAATTTCTTATAGAAAGTTAATTCATTCTGGAAGGATGTAATAGATGCAGATTGGTGTCTATGCTTTAATTTGTATTGAGCAACTCATGTAACCATGTCAAAGGCTTTTTGCCTTCAGCATCTCACTTTATCCAGACAAAATTTCTATAGCTGTTACCATAATAATTGGATTAACAAAGAAACTAAGCCATAAAGAAGTTAAATATCATCTAAGGATACATTTGATTAGCCAGATATCTGAGACTTGAAGCCAAATCTCCTGTGTTCTAGTCCATAGGATGTATTCTCTTTCCTATTTTATCCCTGATATAACATAAGTAACAAGGAATAGACTACAAATATATGGATATTCCAATAATTTTTCTATTAATTTAAAAGCAAAAAATAGTTTATCTATTAAAAGTAATCATACAAAACCCAGTTATGACCAAATCCCAAGAAGTTAGGGAAAAATGAATTCTTATCAAAGATCAGGTCAATTTGGTCAGATAACGTATACTAAGCAATTTTTTTTTTTTTTTTTAAGACAAAGTCTCCTTTTATTGCCTAGGCTGGAGTGGTGCAGTGGTGTGATCTCAGCTCACTGCAAACATGGCTTTTTGGGTTCAAACCATTGTCCTGCCTCAGCCTCCTGAGTAGCTGGCACCATAGATGTGAGCCACCATGCCCAGCTAATTTTTGTGTTTTTGGTAAAGATGGAGGTTTTATCATGTTAGCTAGTCTGGTCATGAACTCCTGACTTCAAGTGACCCACTGGTCTTGGCCTCCCAAAATGCTGGGATTACAGAAGTGAGCCACCATGACTGGCCTGCAAGTAGCTTTTCTTAAGGCAATGCAATATTAGCCTTTGAAAGTTCTCCTCATGATGGTCCATATAGACAATTTGTTTTTTGACCAGCATCCAGATCTAAGTGATATGTCAAGGTGTTTTCCCATTATTTTTCCATGATGTGTCTGGAAATGGAACTGGATGTGATATTCTGGTCCTGGGCTCTCATTTCTGAGGCCAGGAAGTGTTAGAGAGGGGTTAGGTTGTTAGCAATTAACTCTAGATTTTTCTCAAAAGCAAGGAGGAAGCTTTGCCCACCACTGATTCTTCTATATGTGGTTATTGCCTATCATAAACTACTACTTCAAGGCTAATTAAAAATGGCTTGCATGCCAAGCAAAGTTACCATCACGTATCACACTTTATTCTCATTCTGGTTTGTTTTCTTTAGAATTTCAAACTAAGAAATCCCTTCTTGAATTATAGTCTTTTCTTCTTTCTCCCCATATCTTCCCACATTTTTGCTTCTTTTGAGTTTGTACTTCATCTTTGGCTCCAGATATTTTAATTATTAGATAACAACTGTCCTAATTTTAGAACATAGAGATAAAAGATACAGTTTCAGCCATCAAGGAGCTCACAATCTAGAAAGGCTGGCAAAAAAGGAATCAGAAAATGACAATACTGTGTGGAAAAAGTGTTAGAAATTATTGCTGGTACCGTGTCTCTTTTTAGTAGTGTGCTCTTGGTTAACCATATAAAACACAAGCAGGGATTTGAGACTAAGTAGTAAAAGCCCAAGTGTATTACTTTTTTATTGCTGCATTACAAATTGCCCCAGAATTTAGTGGCCTAAAAAACCATTTATTATTTGGCATTTTCTATGGGGCAGGAATTTGGACCTGAATTAGCTGGGTCTTCTGACTAACCATGACTACAGCAACAATGTTGCTTTCATCAACATTGAGGCTATAGACATCACAAGGTTTGTCTGGGTTGCATCTACTCCCAGGCACACTCAGGTAGTTGTTGGCAAGATTCAGTTCCTTGCGAGTTTCTGGACTGAAGGGCTTAGTTCTTTGCTGCTATTGTTTGGAGACCACCTTCAACTTTTATCAGGTGTGCCTCTCCATAGGACAGCCCACAACAAGGCAGCTGGCTTCAGCCTAGTGAGCAAGTGAAAGGATGTGAGAGAAAGTACAAGCAAGCAAGGAGTCATAGTCTTATAACCTAATCTCAGAAGGGTCATCCATCACTTTTGCCATATTCTATTTTTTAGAAGCAAGTCACTAGGTTCAGCCTATACTAAAAAAAAAAAAAAAAAAAAAAAAAAAAAAAAAAAAAAAAAACCTGGAAGAAATGGATAAATTCCTGGACACCTGCACCCTCCCAAGCCTAAACCTGGAAGAAGCCGAAACCCTGAATAGACCAATAACATGGTCTGAAGTCGAGGCAGCAATAAAGAGCCTACCACCCAAAAAAAGCCCAGGTCCAGATGGGTTCACAGCGGAATTCTACCAGACATACAAAGAGGAGCTGATACCATTCCTTCTGAAACTATTCCAGACAATCCAAAAAGAGGGAATCCTTCCCAAATCATTTTACGAGACAAACATCATCCTGATACCAAAACCCGGCAGAGACTCAACAAGAAAAGAAAATTTCAGGCCAATGTCCATGATGAACATAGATGCAAAAATCTTCAATAAAATACTGGCAAACCGATTGCAACAGCATATCAAAAAGCTCATCCACCATGATCAAGTAGGATTCATCCCGGGGATGCAAGGCTGGTTCAACATACGCAAGTCCATAAACGTAATTCACCACATAAACAGAACCAAAGACAAAAACCACATGATTATCTCAATTGATGCAGAGAAGGCTTTTGACAAAATTCAACAACCCTTTATGCTAAAAACCCTCAATAAACTAGGTATTGATGGAACGTATCTCAAAACAATAAAAGCTATTTACGACAAACCAACAGCCAATATCATACTGAATGGGCAAAAACTGGAAGCATTCCCTTTGAAATCTGGCACTAGACAAGGATGCCCTCTCTCACCACTCCTATTCAATATAGTACTGGAAGTTCCAGCCAGAGCAATCAGGCAAGAAAAAGAAATAAAGGGTATTCAAATTGGAAAGGAGGAAATCAAATTGTCTCTATTTGCAGATGACATGATTGTATATCTGGAAGACCCCATCATCTCAGCCCAAAATCTCCTGAAACTGATAAACAACTTCAGCAAAGTCTCAGGATACAAAATCAACGCGCAAAAATCACAAGCATTCCTGTACACCAGTAATAGACTTCAAGAGAGCCAAATCAAGAACGAACTGCCATTCACAATTGCTACAAAGAGAATAAAGTACCTAGGAATACAACTAACAAGGAACGTAAAGGACCTCTTCAAGGAGAACTACAAGCCATTGCTCAACGAAATAAGAGAGGATACAAACAGATGGAGAAACATTCCATGTTCATGGTTAGGAAGAATCAACATTGTGAAAATGGCCATACTGCCCAAAGTAATTTACAGATTCAACGCTATTCCCATCAAGCTACCAATGACCTTCTTCACAGAACTGGAAAAAAACACCTTAAACTTCATATGGAACCAAAAGAGAGCCCGCATAGCCAAGTCAACTCTAAGCAAAAAGAACAAAGCAGGAGGCATCACACTACCGGACTTCAAACTATACTACAAGGCTACAGTAATCAAAACAGCATGGTACTGGTACCGAAACAGAGATAGACCAATGGAACAGAACAGAGGCCTCACAGGAAAAACAACATACCCACAACCATCTTATCTTCGACAAACCTGACAAAAACAAGCAATGGGGAAAGGACTCCCTGTTTAATAAATGGTGTTGGGAAAACTGGCTAGCCATGTGCAGAAAGCAGAAACAGGACCCCTTCCTGACACCTTACACCAAAATTAACTCCAGATGGATTAAAGACTTAAACATCAGACCTAACACCATAAAAACCTTAGAGGAAAATCTAGGCAAAACCATTCAGGACATAGGTGTAGGCAAGGACTTCATGACCAAAACGCCAAAAGCAATGGCAACAAAAGCCAAAATAGACAAATGGGACCTAATCAAACTCCACAGCTTCTGCACGGCAAAAGAAACAGTCAGTAGAGTGAATCGGCAACCAACAGAATGGGAAAAAATTTTTGCAGCCTACCCATCTGACAAGGGGCTGATATCCAGAATTTACAAAGAACTAAAGCAGATCTACAAGAAAAAAACAAACAAGCCCATTCAAAAATGGGCAAAGGACATGAACAGGTACTTTACAAAAGAAGACATACAGGAGGCCAACAAACATATGAAAAAATGCTCATCATCACTGGTCATCAGAGAAATGCAAATCAAAACCACATTGAGATACCATCTCACACCAGTTAGAATGGCGATCATTAAAAAATCGGGAAACAACAGATGCTGGAGAGGATGTGGAGAAATAGGAACACTTCTACACTGTTGGTGGGAATGTAAATTAATTCAACCATTGTGGAAGACAGTGTGGCGATTCCTCAAGGACCTAAAAATAGAAATCCCATTTGACCCAGCAATCCCATTACTGGGTATATATCCAAAGGATTATAAATCATTCTACTACAAGGACACGTGCACACGAATGTTCATTGCAGCACTGTTTACAATAGCAAAGACCTGGAACCAACCCAAATGCCCAACGATGATAGACTGGATAGGGAAAATGTGGTACATATACACCATGGAATATTACGCAGCCATCAAAAAGGATGAGTTCACGTCCTTTGTAGGGACATGGATGAACCTGGAAACCATCATTCTCAGCAAACTGACACAAGAGCAGAAAATCAAACACCGTATATTCTCACTCATAGGCGGGTGCTGAACAATGAGAACACAAGGACACAGGGAGGGGAGCACTACACACTGGGGTCCGATGGGGGGAAATGGGGGAGGGGCGGGGGGTGGGGAAGTGGGAAGAGATAGCATGGGGAGAAATGACAGATACAGGTGAGGGGACGGAAGGCAGCAAAGCACACTGCCATGTGTGTACCTATGCAACAATCTTGCATGTTCATCACATGTACCCCGAAACCTAAAATGCAATAAAATAAAATAAAATAAAATTAAAAAAAAAAAAAAAAAAAAAAAAGGAGACATCACCCAAGGTAATAAACAACAGGAGTTAAGAATCACTGGAGGCCATTTTGAAAGCTGCCTACCACACCCAGAATAAAACAGCTATCAAAATATCCATAAACTTTTTCTAAAAAAAGGTCAGAGTGTATTTTCCAGGCCTAAAAGTAGCTTATAATTAATTACTGAATTGACAAAGTAACTCATTTCTTTAGGTGTAGAACGTACCAGATTGGAAGCAGCCGCAAGGGTTAAACAAAACTGAAGCATGAAGAGGTGAAAAGCACCTGCCATTTATTACGTCCATATCCAAGAAACTTTTGGCTGCCTCCATACATTTTGTTTCAGTTAACCTTCAAAAAATGGTGCATGAAATAGAGAAGCAGCCTATCTTAGTGGCAGGGCTGTTTCATAGAGCTGTGCAGGTGGTACCCTGAAGAACAACGAAGCCACCTCTGACGGTGTGAGCAATACATCATGGATTGTCCTCATAGTGGTCCATGATTCCTTGGGTCTGGAATCAGTACCTCATTCCTAATGCTGTGATTTTCACATGTTGCTTAACATCTCTAAGTCTTAGTTTCCTGATTTCTAGAATAAGGAGATCATAACATTAACTAACTCTCAGGACTGCTATGAAGATAAAATGAGATCATCATCATCATCGTCATCATCACTTATTCAATGCTTACTACCATCTTGGCACTCTTAAGTGTTACAAGTATTTTAACTCTAACAATAACTCCACAAAGAAGGTATTTTTATGAACTTTTAACCAATGAAGAAAATATGATATGGAAAGTTAAAAAAATCTGTGTACGGTCACAGAGCTAGGAACTAGTCTGACTCCAAAATCTGAGTTTTTAATCTCATTATACTATCTCTCATCATTGTGGAGTCAATGCTGTAGTACAGTATCTGACAAGTAGTACATATTCAATATTAGCTCTTAGTCTTATCCCATTTTACTAATAGGAAAACAAAGACTTATAAATGGTTAACAACTTATCTAAAAAATAATCCTGACCTTAAATGAGAGACCCAAGATTTTAAACCACATATGTGGATCCAAAGCACATGGCATTCTTTGTTTTGCTTTGTTTTATTCAGAATAATCATACCAATCATGACATGATCTTTGTCTAAGGGTAAACAACTCTATATGACTCACCCCTCAGGGCATTGCTACATCGTCTAGCACAATGTGAACACTGAAGTTTATAAGAATGATTCAAGACCATCAAGAAAAGGATAAATTTTATATGATATACTTTCTGTAAGAAGGACTAAAAGTGTATGATATATTTTAGATTTCCAACAAAATTATTAAAATAAAATCAGTTCAATCATATAGTGGGTGAGCTTCGGCTACCTGAAAAATTGATTGATGTTGAACACCTTATTCCTGAGCAATGTCAGTGAAATGAAGTGTGGCTATATAAAATACGAGGGATAGTGAGTGCAATAGCTTTGGATATTTAGCTACAAAATGAACCACAACAGTCTTAGTTCAGTTTCCATATCAAACTGTAAACAGAGAATGTTCTGCAACCCATGAAAATAATCATATTAAAGGAATGTGATCCACAAAATGTATTCCATTTTTAAAAAGGCATATATACCCATCCACTGGCTAAACCCTTTCCATATAGTTACATACATCTGATAAAATTATTAATCATCCACTTTTCTTTATGTAGCTGTTATCAAATTATAGAAAATAGAGCTGTTCAATGAAGTGTTATTTTGTAAAGAAAATAAGCGTTTTACCTGTGAAAATATATGAACCAGCAAAGGAATGTGATATTATAAATTCATTATTTTCAGCCTAAATTGGGTTCTCAACACTAGTCGAGGAAAAAAAAAAAAAAAAAAAACCCTTAATAGCTCTGTAATCATCATGCTAGCCTCATCTTACAAAGTATCTAAATTAACTTTTTTGATTTTCCACCCATCTTTCTGGCTTCTCTGCTTTAAGTGATTTTTGGAGTTTGTCTTTCTTTTTTCTTTATCTATGTCCTGATGATAACATTTAGCTTCATATTGTTGAAAATGTTCAGGTGCCACTCTGATGGCATGCACGCTTGAGTGCAGATGCTGCTGCCACTGCCCCAGTGGAAAGCTTTGGCTAGCACCCTCCCATCGGAATGTTTTTGTCAGCAGACCAGGAATACCTCAGCCCTTCCAGTGCAGCAGGTGCTTAACCTTGAGGGGTCAGAGAACAAAGCCTGGCACCAGTCCCTGAGGGTTAGAGCATGCAGCCCAGGGGTGCTGACGTGAGCCTTGAGCCCCCTAAAAATCTATCATAAACAAAGCCAGTCAAGTGGTTAGCTTATACCACAGTCAAACCCTCAAGGGCATCAAATAATATAAAAGCAAAAAGCCATATCCAAAGGACAGCAACTTCAAAGATTAAAGGAACATGAGGCTACACAGATGAGAGGGAACCAGCACAAGAACTCTGGCAACACAAAACGTCAGAGTATCTTCTTACTTCCAAATAATTGCATTAGTTCCTCAGCTGTGGCTCTTAACCAGGCAGAAACAACTAAAATGACAGATATAGAATTCAGAATCTGGATAGAAGTGAAGATCACTGAGATTCAGGAGAAAGTCAAAACCCAATATAAGGAATCTAAATAAACTAATAAGATGATACAAGAGCTGAAACACAAAATAGTCATTTTAAGGAAGAACCAAACTGATCTGATTGAGTTGAAAAACTTAATTACTACAAGAATTTCATAATACAATCACAAATATTAATAGAGGAATAGATCAAACTGAAGAAAGAATCTGAAAGCTCAAACACTGGTTCTTCCAGTCAACTTAGTCAGACAAAAATGAAGAAAAAAGAGTAAAAAGAATCAACAAAACCACTGAGATAGATGGAATTATGTAAAGACACCAAACGTGTAACTTATTGGTGTCCCTGAACGAGAGGAACAGAAGGAAAGCAACTTGGAAAACATATTTGAGGATATTATTCAAGAAAATTTCTCCAACTTTGCTAGAGAGTTTGACAAGTTCAGGAAATGTAGAGAATCCCTATGAGATACTACACTAGACAACTATCTCCAAGACATGTAGTCATTAGATTCTCCAAGGCCAATGTGAAAGAAAAAATAATAAAGGCTGCCAAAGAGAAAGGGCAGGTCACCTGCAAGGAAACCCCATCAGGCTAACAATGAACCTTTCAGCAGAAACCCAACATGCAAGAGGAGATTGAGGGCCTATATTCAACATTCTTAAAGAAAAGAAATTCTTTTTTTGTTGTTCTTTTCTACTTAAAAAAATAATAATTATACTGGATAGTAGCCTTTTGCTAGATGGGTAGATTGCAAAAATGTTTTACCATTCTGTTGGTTGCCAGTTCACTCTATTGATGTTTTCTTTTGCTGTGCAGAAGCTCTTAAGTTTAATTAGATCCTATTTGTCCATTTTGGCTTTTGTTGCCATTGCTTTTGGTGTTTTAGTTATGAAGTCCTTGCCCATGCCTATGTCCTGAATGGTATTGCCTAGGTTTTCTTCTAGAGTTTTTATGGTGTTAGGCCTCATTTTAAAATCTTTAATCCATCTAGAATTAATTTTTGTATAATGTGTAAGGAAGGGATCCAGTTTCAACTTTCTGCATACAGCTAGCCGGTTTTCCAAACACCATTTATTAAACAGGGAATCCTTTCCCCATTGCTTGTTTTTGTCAAGTTTGTCAAAGATCAGATGGTTGTAGTTGTGTGGCATTCTTTCTGAGGCCTCTATTCTGTTCCATTGATCTATATCTCTGTTTTGGGTACCAGTACCATGCTGTTTTGATTACTCTAGCCTTGTAATATAGTTTAAAATCAGGTAGCATGTTGCCATCAGCTTGTTTTTTTGTTTGTTTTTTGTTTTTTGTTTTTTCTTAGGATTGTCTTGGCTATGCAGGCTCTCTTTTGATTCCATATGAAGTTTAAAGTAGTTTTTTTCCTACTCTGTGAAGAAAGTCATTGGTAGCATGATGGAGATAGCATTGAATGTATAAATTACTTTGGGCAGTTTCTGACCAAGAATTTTGTATTCAGCCAAATTAAGCTTTATAGGCAAAAGAGAAATAACTTTCTTTTCAGACAAGCAAATGTTAAGACAATATGTTACCACCAGACTGGCCTTACATGAGTTTATTAAGGGAGTGCTAAACATGGAAATGAAAGACTGTTACCGGCCATCACAAAAACACACTTAAGTACACAGACTATTGACACTAAAAAGCAACTATACAATCAAGTCCACATAACAACCAGCTAACAACATGATGACAGGACCAAATCCACACATACAAATATTAGCCTTTAATATAAATGAGCTAAATATCCCAATAAAAGGCATAGAGTGGCAAGCTGGATAAAGAAGCAACACCCAACTGTATGCTATATTCAAGAGACTCATCTCACATGCAATGACACCCATAGGCTCAAAGTAAAGAGATGGAACTAATTTCAGACAAACAGACTTTAAACCAACAGCAATCAAGAAAGACAAAAAGGTTATGACATAATGATAAAGGTTTAATTCAACAAAAAGACTTAGTTATTCTAAATATAGATGTGCCAAACACTGGAGCACCCAGATTCATTAAAAAAAGTTCTTAGATGCCTATGAAGAGACTTAGATAACCACACAATAAGTGTGGGAGACTTCAAAACCTCACTGACAGAACTAGATATATCATCATGACAGAAAACTTACAAAGATATTCAGGACCTGAATTCAACACTGGACCACATGGATCTAACAGACATCTGCAGAACACACCACCCAACAACAATAGAATATACTGTCTTCTCATTTGCACATGGCACATACTATAAAACTGATCACACAATCAGTCATAAAATAATTCTCAAGCCATTAAAAAAAAACCAAAATAATAACAACCACACTCTTGCACCACAGTGCAATAAAATGAGAAGTCAATACAAGAGTATCTCTCAAAATTATACAACTACATTGAAATTAAACAACCTCCTCCTGGATGACTTTTGGGTAAGCAGTTAAATGAAGGCAGAAATCAAGACATTATTTAAAACTAATGAAAACAAAGATACAAACATATAAGAATCTCTGGGATGGGCCAGGTACGGTGCCTCATGCCTGTAATCCCAGCACTTTGGGAGGCCAAGGTGGGCAGATCACTTGAGGCCAGGAGTTTGAGACCAACCAGGGCAACATGGTAAAACTCTGTATCTACAAAAAATACAAAAATTAACTGGGTGTGGTGGCACATGCCTGTAATCCCAGCTACTTGAGAGGTTGGGGCACAAGAATTGCTTGAACTTCAGTGAGCTGAAATCACACCCTGCATTCCAGCTTAGGTGACACAGCGAGGCTATCTAAAAGAAGAAAAAAGAAAAGAAAAGAAAAGAAAAGAAAAGAAAAGAAAAATCTCTGGGATACAGCTAAAACAGTATTAATAGAAAAGAGAAATCTCAAACTAACAACTTAACACCGCACCTAGAGAAACGAGAAAAACAAGACAAACCAACCTCAAAGCTAGCTAGAAGGAAAGAAATAACCAGCATCAAGCTGAACTGAAAAAAGATGATCTAAATATCAGAAATGACAAAGGAAACATTACTATCAATTCCACAGAAATAAAAATAATCCTCAGATACTGTTACGAACACCTCTTTGCACACGAACTAGAGAACTTAGAAGAAATGTCCCTGGAAACATGAAACCTCCAAAGGTTGAACCAGGAGGAAACTGACAGCCCAAACAGACCAATAACAAGTTCTGAAATTGGATCAGTAATGAAAATCCTACTGACCTAAAAAGCCCTGAACCAGACACATTCACAGCTGAATTACACCAGATGTATAAAGAAGAGCTGGTACCAATCCTACTGAAACTATTCCAAAAAATTGAGGAGGAAGGACTTTTTCCTACCTCATTCTAAGAGGCCAGCATCATTCTGATACCAAAACCTGGCAGAGACACAACAAAACAAAAAAAGAAAACTTGGGTCCAATATATTTGATAAACATAAATATAAAAATCCTCAACAAAATACTAGTAAATCAAATCAAGCAGTGTATCAAATAGATAATCCACCTTGATCAAGTAGGCTTTATTCCTGGGTTGCAAAGTTGGTTTAAAATACACAAATCAAAAAATGTAATTCACCACATAAGCAGAAACAAAAACCAAAATCACGTGATTATCTCAAAGATGCAGAAAAGGCTTTTTATAAAATTCAACATCCCTTCATGTTAAAAACTTTCAGTAATCTAGGCATTGAAGGAATATTCCAAAATAGTAAGAACCATCTAGGACAAACCCACAGCCAGCATCATATTGAATGGGCAAAAGCTGGAAGCAGTTCCCTTAGAACCAGAAAAAGCAAGGATGCCCATGCTCACCACTCCTATTCAACATAATACTAGAAGTCCTAGACGGAACAATCAGGCAAGAGAAAAATATAAAATTATTCAATTAAGAAAAAAGGAACTTAAATTATCTCTGTTCACCAATGGCATGATTGTATACTTAGTAAACTTTAAAACCCTCCAAAAGACAGCTATTCTTGGCAAACAACTGTAGTAAAATTTCAGCTTATAAAATTCAGGAGCATTCCTTTACATCAACAATATGCAAGCTGAGGGCCAAATCAAAAATGCAATCCCATTCAAAATAGCCACAAGAAATAAAGTACCTAGGAGTTCAGCTAACTAGTGAGGTGAAAGATTTGTACAATGAGAATTATGAAATACTTATAAAAGAAATCAGAGATGACACACAAAAAAATGGAAAAACACTTCATGCTCATGGATAAGTAGAATAAATAGTGTTAAAATGGTCACACTGCCCTAAGCAATTTACAGATTTCATGCTATTTCTATCAAACTACTAAGGATATTTTACACAGTATTAAAAAGAACTATTCTCAAATTCATATGGAACCAAAAAAGATTCTGAATAACCAATGCAATCCTAAGGAAAAAGAATAAAGCCAGAGGTACCACACTACTTCACTTCAAAGGACACTACAAGGCTACAGTAACTAAGACAGCATGGTACTTGTACAAAAACAAACACAGACCAATGGAACAGGTTAGAGAACCAAGAAATAAAGCCACATACCTACAACCATCTGATTTTCAACAAAGTCAGCAAAAGCAAGCAGTGGAGAATGGACTCCCTATTCAAGAAGTGGTGCTGTGCTAACTGGCTAGCTATATGCAGATTATAGAAACTGGACCCCTTCCTTCATTATATGCAAAAATCGACTCAAGATTGATTAAATACTTAAATTTAAATTAGAAAACCATAAAAAATCCTAGAAGAAAACAGAAAATATCATTCTGGACATAGGAATTGACAAAGATGACAAAAGCAATTGCAACAACAAAAAAAATGACAAATGGCAACTAATTAAATGAAAGAGCGTCTGCATAGCAAAAGAAACTATCAAGAGTAAACAGATAACCTACAGATTGGGACAAAATATTTGCAAACTATGCATTCAACAAACTTCTAATTCCAGAATCCATAAGGAACTTAAACAAATCAACAAGCAAAAAATAAGCAACTACATTAAAAAAAGGGGCAAAGGATGTAAACAGATACTTCCTGAAAGAATACATACACATGGCCAGCAAGCATATGAAAAAATGCTCAACATCACTAATCACTGGAGAAATGCGAATAAAAAACACAGTGAGATACCATCTCATTTAGACCAGTCAGAATGGCTAATATTAAAAAGTCAAAAAATCACAGATGCAGCAAGGCTGTGGAGAAAAGGGAATGCTTATACACTGCTGGTGGGAATGTAAACTAGTTCAGCCACGGAAGAAAGCAGTTTGGAGATTTCTCGAAGAATTTAAAACAGAATTACCATTTGACCCAGCAATTCCTTACAGGATACATACCTGAAAGAATGTAAATTATTCTACCATAAAGACGCATGCATGCGTATGTTCATTACAGCAGTATTCACAGTAGCAAAGACATGAGTTCAACCTAAATGCCCCAAAATAATGGACTGGATAAAGAAAATGTAGTACATAAAATAATAGAATACTACACATCCATAAAAAAGAGTGAGATCATGTCCTTTGCAGAAGCATGGGTGGAGCCAGAGACCATTATCCTAAGCAAATTAATGTAGGAATGGAAGACAAAATTCTGCATGTTCTCACTAATAAGTGGGAGCTAAACATTGAGCACACAAAGACGCTAAGAAGGGAATAGGCACCAGGGCCTACATGAGGGTGGAGAGCGGGAGGAGAGTGAGGATTGAAAAACGACCTGTTGAGTATTACACTTATTAGCTGAGTGATGAAATAATCTGTACACCAAAATCACACAATTTACCTATATAACAAACCCACACATATACTTCCTGAACCTAAAATAGAAGTTGGAAGAAAAAATAAAATGAATAAATTTCCCATGTCCTCCCTAAAACAAACCCAGTTAAAAGAAAAAAAAGAGAAAATGTTAAGAAGGTAGTTTAATAAATTGGATTAAGCATGTGGCCATTGTAGTCAGAACTACTTTAGATACCTGTTCTATTATTTACTAGCTAGGAAACTGGAGCAACTTCCTTAAATTCTTTAAATTTTCACTTTCCTTCTAAGTAAAATGGGCCGAAAAGTAGTTGGTTTTCCAGACCCACCTCACAACATTGTCCAGAAGATTAAATTACATAATTCATATAAAACTCTCAGTAAAATATCAGTTAAGTAGTAAGAGATCAGTAGATGTTAACTGTTATTGTTAATATGATTGTTGTTAATAATATTATATTTTGCTAATATCATTATTTATCCATGCTATTATTCTGAAGAGCTGAGAGCTTCCAAGTCTGTAAGTTCAGTTCAGATCCCTTTTTGGGGGTCTGGGCCTGCTACTATCTTTCAAAACTATGCATCTGCTCAACTCTATTTCTGTGACTGTTAGCTTTGCTCACGACTTGGCCTAAACTCTGGAAAAAGAAATGCCATTAACTCTGCATAATGGAGTCTTGAATGGGCTCTTTAATATTCTAGGTTCTTTCAGTTATCAGAACAGTTCTGTTTCAATATTTAATCTTTACTCTTATACATTTTATGATTTTGGCCTCAAACTCTATTTAAAGCTCCCTTTTTTCTTCAAAAGATACCTAGAATTTTCATGTCTTCAGCAGCTTAGAGTTTCCCTCAGCCCCCTTTACCTTCTAGTGCTAGATCCTCTCTTAAGTTCAGGTGGAGTGGAAGGAGAGGGAACAGGCAAACTTCTCCTTTCTGAACTGGAAGTAGAAGCAGTTACTTGTTAATTGATGAGAAGCCCCTAGTGCACACTGGTTATTTCTGTCATGGAGCACAGGAGGGCCCTGGTCAGGTTTCCTGCTGATTCTCTGATACAGGAGATCTAGCTCTGGCTTGGTATTGTCCTCCTGTTCCTCCTCCCCTTAGCTCCTTCCTTATTCCACAGCATCTTGCTGCTGGAGTCCCCCTTGGGAGAAGTGTCTGCAAGATAGCTCTAACTCAGCTCCCTCTGAGGTGTCTGTTTGCCCCAGCTTTCAGAGTATAAGGTGAGTCCTACTGTTTCCCTTTGGCCCTGTCTTTCTTCTCTTTTCTCAGCTCATTGTGACCAAGGGGCAGATTAGTGAGTCTGCTGGTTCCACAAGTGTACAACTAGAGAACAAATTCTTTTCTGGCAGAAATCCTACTATTACGTAAGTGATCTTCATGAAGCTCCCCATTCCCCATGGAGTTTGGAAGGAGAAGCATTCCTGTAGCCTTCTGTTGATAAGGGAAGAAGAATCTTCCTGCTTGGACACTGGGCTTCTGAAAAGGCCGTGTGCTCTCCTATCTCACAGTCTTTTTTCTTTTACTTTGTTTGTTTGTTTTCTCTTTTTAATTGTTTATTTCTGACTTCACAGTCTTGTATGTGTTTTGACTGTCAGAAGGATGAGCATTTGGTGTGGTAGAAAAACATTGTTGGATTAGTACCTCTCATTAGTCCCTAAAAATAGGTATGTATCTGGCCCCAACTCCCGGTGACTCTCTAAGCTTAGGATGCATTTTTTTTGGTATGTTTTATGTGTAATTTTGAGTTTACCCAGTGATTTTGAAGACAGGACAAAATCCCATGTGAACATTGTCTTGTACTCCATTAAATTGTCATTACCAGAGTTACGGGAAGATTGTTATCTCATTCTAACTTTATATCACCAATATCTAACACAGCCGCTGCAAAATCATTGGTATTCAATAAACATTTGTTAAATGAATAAATGAATGAGTGAAAAGCCAAATGTAATATGGAGGAAAGTTGAATTCTTTGGTACATAATAGGCAGAATATAATCAGGGAAATGTGCACCCTGAGAAATTGCTATCATCATCTTAACACTATATAACATCTAAAGTTCTTAAATTGGTCCTCTTGATACCATTGTGTTTATTGTCTCTATTTTTATACTTTTAGGCTTTGGTTTCATTTTCTACTTATTAGTTAAATAATTATGAGAACTGTGGGAATAAATTTAAGATATTACCATGTTTCTATAGAGAGTTATGCTGTAATGTAGTGATTATGAAATGATCTCAAATCTACTCAGAATTATTAAAATGTATAGTTTAATACATATTTTTATTTTTGTTCATTCTTCCCCAAATTATATTAAAATGATCCTTCTGCACTTGTGATTTTTGTCAGAGTTTTTTCTTTTTTTTTTTTTTTTTCTTTTTCTTTTTTTTTTTAATTGCATTTTAGGTTTTGGGGTACATGTGATGAACATGCAAGATTGTTGCATAGGTACACACATGGCAGTGTGGTTTGCTGCCTTCCGTCCCCTCACCTGTATCTGTCATTTCTCCCCATGCTATCTCTTCCCACCTCCCCACCCCCCGCCCCTCCCCCATTTCCCCCCAACAGACCCCAGTGTGTAGTGCTCCCCTCCCTGTGTCCATGTGTTCTCATTGTTCAACACCCGCCTATGAGCGAGAATATACGGTGTTTGATTTTCTGCTCTTGTGTCAGTTTGCTGAGAATGATGGTTTCCAGGTTCATCCATGTCCCTATAAAGGACGTGAACTCATCGTTTTTGATGGCTGCATAATATTCCATGGTGTATATGTACCACATTTTCCCTATCCAGTCTATCATCGTTGGGCATTTGGGTTGGTTCCAGGTCTTTGCTATTGTAAACAGTGCTGCAATGAACATTCGTGTGCACGTGTCCTTGTAGTAGAATGATTTATAATCCTTTGGATATATACCCAGTAATGGGATTGCTGGGTCAAATGGGATTTCTATTTTTAGGTCCTTGAGGAATCGCCACACTGTCTTCCACAATGGTTGAATTAATTTACATTCCCACCAACAGTGTAAAAGTGTTCCTATTTCTCCACATCCTCTCCAGCATCTGTTGTTTCCCGATTTTTTAATGATCGCCATTCTAACTGGTGTGAGATGGTATCTCAATGTGGTTTTGATTTGCATTTCTCTGATGACCAGTGATGATGAGCATTTTTTCATATGTTTGTTGGCCTCCTGTATGTCTTCTTTTGTAAAGTATCTGTTCATATCCTTTGCCCATTTTTGAATGGGCTTGTTTGTTTTTTTCTTGTAGATCTGCTTTAGTTCTTTGTAAATTCTGGATATCAGCCCCTTGTCAGATGGGTAGGCTGCAAAAATTTTTTCCCATTCTGTTGGTTGCCGATTCACTCTACTGACTGTTTCTTTTGCCGTGCAGAAGCTGTGGAGTTTGATTAGGTCCCATTTGTCTATTTTGGCTTTTGTTGCCATTGCTTTTGGCGTTTTGGTCATGAAGTCCTTGCCTACACCTATGTCCTGAATGGTTTTGCCTAGATTTTCTTCTAAGGTTTTTATGGTATTAGGTCTAATGTTTAAGTCTTTAATCCATCTGGAGTTAATTTTGGTGTAAGGTGTCAGGAAGGGGTCCTGTTTCTGCTTTCTGCACATGGCTAGCCAGTTTTCCCAACACCATTTATTAAACAGGGAGTCCTTTCCCCATTGCTTGTTTTTGTCAGGTTTCTCGAAGATCAGATGGTTGTGGGTATGCTGTATTTCCTGTGAGGCCTCTGTTCTATTCCATTGGTCTATATCTCTGTTTTGGTACCAGTACCACGCTGTTTTGATTACTGTAGCCTTGTAGTATAGTTTGAAGTCCGGTAGTGTGATGCCTCCCGCTTTGTTCTTTTTGCTTAGAATTGACTTGGCTATGCGGGCTCTCTTTTGGTTCCATATGAAGTTTAAGGTGTTTTTTTCCAGTTCTGTGAAGAAGGTCATTGGTAGCTTGATGGGAATAGCATTGAATCTGTAAATTACTTTGGGCAGTATGGCCATTTTCACGACGTTGATTCTTCCTAACCATGAACATGGAATGTTTCTCCATCTGTTTGTATCCTCTCTTATTTCGTTGAGCAATGGCTTGTAGTTCTCCTTGAAGAGGTCCTTTACGTTCCTTGTTAGTTGTATTCCTAGGTACTTTATTCTCTTTGTAGCAATTGTGAATGGCAGTTCGTTCTTGATTTGGCTCTCTTGAAGTCTATTACTGGTGTATAGGAATGCTTGTGATTTTTGCACGTTGATTTTGTATCCTGAGACTTTGCTGAAGTTGTTTATCAGTTTCAGGAGATTTTGGGCTGAGATGATGGGGTCTTCCAGATATACAATCATGTCATCTGCAAATAGAGACAATTTGATTTCCTCCTTTCCAATTTGGATACCCTTTATTTCTTTTTCTTGCCTGATTGCTCTGGCTAGAACTTCCAGTACTATATTGAATAGGAGTGGTGAGAGAGGGCATCCTTGTCTAGTGCCAGATTTCAAAGGGAATGCTTCCAGTTTTTGCCCATTCAGTATGATATTGGCTGTTGGTTTGTCGTAAATAGCTTTTATTGTTTTGAGATACGTTCCGTCAATACCTAGTTTATTGAGGGTTTTTAGCATAAAGGGTTGTTGAATTTTGTCAAAAACCTTCTCTGCATCAATTGAGATAATCATGTGGTTTTTGTCTTTGGTTCTGTTTATGTGGTGAATTACGTTTATGGACTTGCGTATGTTGAACCAGCCTTGCATCCCCGGGATGAATCCTACTTGATCATGGTGGATGAGCTTTTTGATATGCTGTTGCAATCGGTTTGCCAGTATTTTATTGAAGATTTTTGCATCTATGTTCATCATGGATATTGGCCTGAAATTTTCTTTTCTTGTTGAGTCTCTGCCGGGTTTTGGTATCAGGATGATGTTTGTCTCGTAAAATGATTTGGGAAGGATTCCCTCTTTTTGGATTGTCTGGAATAGTTTCAGAAGGAATGGTATCAGCTCCTCCTTGTATGTCTGGTAGAATTCAGCTGTGAACCCATCTGGACCTGGGCTTTTTTTGGGTGGTAGGCTCTTTATTGCTGCCTCGACTTCAGACCATGTTATTGGTCTATTCAGGGTTTCGGCTTCTTCCAGGTTTAGGCTTGGGAGGGTGCAGGTGTCCAGGAATTTATCCATTTCTTCCAGGTTTACTAGTTTATGTGCATAGAGTTGTTTGTAATAATCTCTGATGATGGTTTGGATTTCTGTGGAATCTGTGGTGATATCCCCTTTATCGTTTTTTATTGCATCAATTTGGTTATTCTCTCTTTTCTTTTTTATTAATCTGGCTAGTGGTCTGTCTATTTTGTTGATCTTTTCAAAAAACCAGCTCCTGGATTTATTGATTTTTTGAAGAGTTTTTTGTGTCTCTATTTCCTTCAGTTCTGCTCTGATCTTAGTTATTTCCTGTCTTCTGCTAGGTTTTGAGTTTTTTTGATCTTGCTCCTCTAGCTCTTTCAATTTTGATGATAGGGTGTCAATTTTAGATCTCTCCTTTCTTCTCATGTGGGCACTCATTGCTATATATTTTCCTCTAGAGACTGCTTTAAATGTGTCCCAGAGATTCTGGTATGTTGTGTCTTCGTTCTCATTGGTTTCGAAGAACATCTTTATTTCTGCCTTCATTTCATTGTTTATCCAGTCAGCATTCAAGAGCAAGTTGTTCAGTTTCCATGAAGCTGTGCGGTTCTGAGTTAGTTTCTGCATTCTGAGTTCTAACTCGATTGCACTGTGGTCTGAGAGACTGTTTGTTATGATTTCTGTTCTTTTGCATTTGCTGAGGAGTGATTTATTGCCAATTATGTGGTCAATTTTAGAGTAGGTGTGATGTGGTGCTGAGAAGAATGTATATTCTGTGGATTTGGGGTGGAGAGTTCTGTAAATGTCTATTAGGTTTGCTCGTTCCAGGTCTGTGTTCAGGTCCTGGACAGAGTTTTTTCATTTTGAAATACCAGATTCTTTTTCTAAGATTTAAAGTTTCTAAAAATTTTATTTTTAAGCAATGTATTCTGAGAAAATTTAAATCCGAATTCAATTGTTCAGGTAAATATGAATACAATTTAATAACATGTACTGAATGCTGTGTTTTATAATTCCTTAGAAAATTTGGCGACATTACTAGGTCCCCAAGTAGACTGACAATACTTGAGAGATCAGCCATGAGCCACATTTAGTACATTAGCAGGAATACTTGATATGAGCAAATCTCTACATATTTTTATTAAAAATACAAATATAAATAATCAAATGATTCTGTTCCAATGCACTTCATTCCAATACTTAGAACAGGAAAAAAGGCATGAACCTCTTTAAGAAGTCATATTCAAAAAATTGCTAGTGGTTTACAGAGATTACTAAAGAAACAACTATCAAACTCAGCCAATTGTTTATTGGAAGTGTGCTTAATAAGGCAAGTTACCAGGGAAACTTTTTCCTCCCTGGAAAAGGATAAATGTGTACTAGGAGTCCATATGTGGCAAGACTGTAATTTTGCTTTGCTTTAATTTTATCTAGGTTAGCCACAGTGGAGAAAACACTGTAGAGACTAGAAGCTAAGAGTGCAGAAGGGCAAAGCAATTTTATAACTTTAAGCTGATTATTAATACTACTAATAATGCTAAAGGTAGTGCTCACGTTATTAACAAAAATAATTATAAATACTTCCACAGCACTGTGTTTTAGTCATTTGGGCTACTGGAACAAAAATACCATAAACTGGGTCACTTAAACAACAAACATTTATTTCTTATATTTCTGGAAGCTAGAATCAGAGTGTGGGTAGATTCAGTGTCTGGTGAGGGCTTGCTTCCTGGTGCATAGATGGCCATCTTGCTGTGTTGTCTCTGTTCTCTCTCTCTCTCTCTCTCTCTCTCTCTTTTTGAGACGGGGTCTCCTTCTGTTGCTCTGTTGCCCAGGGTGGAGTACAGTGATATGATCTTGGCTCACTGCAACCTCTGCCTCTGGGGTTCAGGCGATTTTCCTGCCTCAGCCTCCTGAGTAGCTGAGATTACAGGTGCCTGCCACCATGCCCAGCTAATTTTTGTATTTTTAGTAGAGACAGGATTTCACTATATTGGCCAGGCTGGTCTTAAACTCCTGACCTCAGATGTTCTGCCCACCTCGGCCTCCCAAAGTGCTAGCATTATAGGCATGAGCTACCATGCCTGGCCCTAGCTGTGTTCTCAAGTGGTGGAAGAGGATTGAGAGAGCTCCCCGGGGTCATTGCAGCACTGTTTACAATAGCAAAGACCTGGAACCAACCCAAAAGCCCATCGATGATAGACTGGATAGGGAAAATGTGGTACATATACACCATGGAATATTATGCAGCCATCAAAAATGATGAGTTTGTGTCCTTTGTAGGGACATGGATGAACCTGGAAACCATCATTCTCAACAAACTGACACAAGAGCAGAAAATCAAACACTGTATGTTCTTACTCATAGGCGTGGTTGAACAATGAGAACACATGGACACAGGGAAGGGAGCACTGCACACTGGGGTCCGTTGGGGGGAAATGGGGAAGGGACGGGGGGTGGGGAGGTGGGAAGAGAGCATGGGGAGAAATGACAGATACAGGTGAGGAGAAGGAAGGCAGCAAACCACACTGCCGTGTGTGTACCTATGCAACAATCTTGCATGTTCTTCACATGTACCCCAAAACCTAAAATGCAATAAAACAAAACAAAACAAAACAAAAAAACAAAACAAAAAAAAAAAAGAAGAAGAAAACTAATCCCTTAATGAGGGCCCCACCTAATCACCTCCTAAAGGACCTTTTTTGTAATACCATAACAATGGAAGTTAGACTTTAACATATAAATTTTGGGGAGATACATCCATTCAATAGCATCCTTTTTGTTTAAAAACTGCACTCTTTTTATATATTTTGGGAGATATTATTGCCATCAGTTTCATAATAGAGATGAGGAAACTGAAGTCAAGTGTATTACCCATAGTCATAGAGGGATTAATTAGGAGCCCAGAAATTGAATTCAATCTCCTTGATTCTAGTGCATACTCCCTTTACACATTACTCATTTTTCTGAAATCATGTTAACTTCTGTTCTTGCTAGTAAAAAGATGCAGTGGTATATTCATCATGAATTAAAGGAAGTAGTTTCAGGACCCTTCACTTGCATAAGCCCATTCCAATGTGTTTGGAGTGGCCCTAATAATGTTCATGTATTTATGTAAATTTATACATATAGATATACAAATTTATATACACACATATGTATGTATTTATGTAAATGTATATATGTACATATATAATGTACATAGACATGTACATACATAATTTTAAATCTAAATATATGCACATATAAATTTACATAAATATATATTTGTGTGTATTTATATACATGAATGTGTATATATACACACATACATATGTATATATGTATATATGTGTATATATATATATATATATATATATATATATATAAACACATATACATGTATATATGTTTCTAGAGAGGCAGAGTTTTACTCTCTCACCTAGCTGGAGTGCAGTGGTATAATCACAGCTCACTGAAACCTTTAACTCCTGGGTTCAAGTAATCCTCTCTCCTGCCGCAGCCTCCTGAGTAGCTAGGGCTTCAGGAATGTGCCACTTACACCTGGATAAAGTTTATGTTTGTATTTTTGTAGAGACAGAGTCTTTGTTGTGCTCAGACTAGTCTCAAATGCTGGCCTCAACTGATCCTCCTGCCTTGGCCTCCCGAAGCTCTGGGATTGTAGGCATGAGCCACCTGTCCTGGAAAATTTTATAGTATTTTTTTAAAAAGAAGGTTTTTTCAAGCTGCAGTCTTTCCACTGAATCTTCATCTCTGTCTTACTTCCCTATGTGATGTGTTGGCATTTAACTAGTTATAGACAGTTTTTAGATCTGACTTAGAGGAAACCAATTTAGCAATACATTTTATTTAGAAAGATTTATTTATGCAATTTTCAGTTATCCCTTTGTATAGTTAAATCATTGTTAGCCATACTGATACAGGGATGTTTTATTCAAATATTACTGTATCCTACTGTGTTGAGACATAAAATATACTACAGGTAGTCGCTTTATAAACATAAATTCATCTTATAGCCATAGCTCCTCCAGTATGTTGGTAGAGGAGGAGAACAAAGTTAGAAATGTTCAGAACCAGAAGTTAATTTATAGAAAATTCTTCCAAATATTAGATAAGTAAATTTGAGCATAGAAGTGGGTTTCATCAACACCTACTCAAACAGTTCTCTTGATAAACATTTTTCTAAATATGACAACAATCTGAAAATTTTACATGCTGCTACCAATGACAAATTTTTAATTTGGCAGTTAATTTAATAAAAAGTTAATACAATTATGTGACTTTTCTGACTTTAGGCTTTTGAGATTGCAAGTTAATAAAATTTATTATTTGTGGTGATTTGTTTTCTCATTTCCAATAAATACTTCATACCTAATTTTGTAATATATATATGTGTGTGTGTTGTAGAATAAGCACTAGTTCTATAGTTGCTTATAGAACTACAGTCCTGGGATCATTTCCATATGCCTGGATATATGAAAATAAACTGGGTTTGTCAAGAAAGTTAAATTTCTGCTAGAGTTATAGGTAGTTGGAAATTTGACTTTCATGCTCGAGTTTTATTGCCTGTTTAAGATATAAATTGTATTTCCTCCAAAGCTCTGAAATAACAGCTCAATATATATGTATATGTATATATATATATATATATATATATGTGTGTGTGTGTGTGTGTGTGTGTGTGTCTATATATATATGTGTGTGTGTGTGTGTGTGTGTGTGTCTATATATATATGTGTGTGTGTGTATATATGTGTGTGTGTGTATTTATTTAGGGTGTCCTCTCTCAAATTGTTTAAGATTAGGGTTTCATAAAGCCTGAGTCTTCTGTTGAGAGAATGTATGCTCAGCAAATATTTTTTGAAAGAATAAACACATTTTGGAATCAGATTTGATACCCAGGTGACTTGGCATCCTGAAGTTCTGCAGCCAAAAGACTTCTGATGTTAAGGAATTGTTAGTAGATTTTCTCAAGACTGGGAGATCGACTTTGTACTTTATGAAGCTTATGAATTTTAAAAGTATCTTCGTTCCATATTCAGAGATTTCCCATCTTCCTTCAGCAACCTAGCTTCTTTCCCTCAAAAGGATATCAAACAGAAGCTTTGTTTTTAAAAAGCTAGGCTTATCAAGGTGATGTAAATTGATTGTTTTAAACTGGGAAAGATTCTAATGAAAGTGGTTCACTCTGAGAAAGAAAATATTAGAGGCTTTGAGTTTGAGTGTCACAGATGTTGGACGACATTTTGGGAGTAAAAATAGGGACCAGCATCTTACTCCCTCAGTTCTCATAATTCTTGGAAGTGATAGTTCTTCCATGAGGCTGAGTGGATTGTGGTACTACAGAAAGTCGTGGCTTGGAACACATCATGCCTGGAGCCCCATGTTACCACAGACAGAATGGAAACACTAGTCTTCAAAGGAGTACTTAGATGATTGGAAAATTATCTAGTCTAACAAAAGGGTACTTAGATGATTGGAAAATTATTTGCTTATAGAACTAGAGGACAATATCACAGAACTAGAATTATCTAGAACTGAAGACAAGAGGTCACTTTTCTCCCTAACTTGTAGAACTATATAATCACCTCATCCCCACAACTCCAGTCCAAGACACGTACATGACTTTAGGGTAGTGATTCTCAAGTGTGGTCCCCTCTCCATGTATCAGAATCATCTGTAAACTTTTAGAAATACAAACGATCAGGCCACACCTAAGCCTATGAATCAGAAACTTTAGGGAGTCATGTTGTGGAGCAAACATATTTTATCACATATGGATCCAGAGTATTTTACACAAGCAGGGAGCAGGAAAATCACTGGCTTTCATGAGGGATGAGAAATAAACACAAATGCCATTAGGGGGCAAGGCAGTGATGCAGACCTTTGTAGATACCAGATTCCATGGTCTATCCTGACATCTGAACCTTCTGAATTTTTTCCTTGTTTGGCATTGTTTTTTCCTTTCTGCTTCTCTATGCATGTGCTGAATGTGGCCTTCCTTCGGCTCCCTAGGAGTTTAAGCTAAGAGACTGATTAATGCACCTAAATCCAATTCTAGAAGGAAGATTTGATTGACTCAATTTAAATGAGCTATGGCCAGGCTGATAGGATTATATGGGACACATAGGGCCGTAGGGGCCTCACACTTATGTGTGGTGACTCATTTCCCAGAAAATGGGCTGTGGACTGAATAGTCAGCCTCCGTATATTCTCATAGTGAATATCAGAACTCAAGACCACCAATATTGTGAATTATATTCCTAATTTGTATTAAATTTCTTGCACACAGTTTGATAATTTTGACTAATACAGTCCTGGGTTCATTTCCATATGCCTGGATATATAAAAATAAATTGGTTTGTCAAGAAATTTAAATTTCTGCTAGAGTCAGAGGTAGTTGGAGGTTTGACTTTCATGCTGAAGTTTTATTGCCTGTTTAAAAATTGTATTTCCTCCAAAGCTCTGAAATAACAGCTCAATAAATAACTACTAATATCACAGTTCAGACACTTTAATTAAGCATGTTAACTTTCTTTACTGTAATATTCAAATAACGTGTAATGCAATGAGATTTTTGGTTGCAAAGTTGGAAGCCCTCCAGTAACTTATACAACATTTCAAATAAATTTAATTTTAACTTAGACTCTAGGTAACTAAGAATTATTTTTATTAATATCTTAAAACAATCACGGATTTGTTATATTTTAATCTTCCTTTGATTTATTTATTGTTAATAAACAGTTATCTGCAAGTCTAGGTTTTTGTTATTTGCTTATTGATAATTATGCTGAATTGTCAATGCTGTATAACAAGAGGAGGAATCCAATCACAAAGACTTCAGGATGTGGTACAGAAGTTGACAAGCTTTTTCTTTAAAGGGTCTGAAAGTAAATATTTTAGGCTTTTTTGGAGGATACAGAGTCTCATATATTTGTATTCCTTCTTTTCTTCCTATTCCTCCTCCCCACATTTTTCCTCATTTTTTTTCTTCCTTCTTCTCCATGGTAACCTATTTTTAGCACATGGACCATGCTCAGCTCATAAACCATTTAATTTAGCTATTTCCGAAAGTTTTATTAAATTGTTTAATATTACGGGCATTAACTATGGGCATTAAGATACAGTCTTCAGGTTGAATTTAGCCCCTGGGCTATCATTTTCAATTCCCTGATTACAGTCCAAAGATGAACTTGAAAGTGATTGAAATGTTCTGTCTTCAAGCCATCTTGTAAATTTTCAATCATTTTCTTTTGATAGACTCAAAAATGAGATTATGGTATAGAAAGAGGATTAGGCATGCAGACCTAGGGACAAAAGGGAGAACAAAGCAATACATGATTTCAGAATTAATAATGAAGAAGATATTGGTAAACATCTATGTCATGCCAGCTACTAAATATATATATGTTTTTCACTTACTCCTTCACACCATACAGGTGATTTTTACAATGTCTATTTTATAGATGAGAAAACAGACATGAATAAGTAGCATTACTAAGTAAAAAATAATGGGTTGTAAGAGTTGAGGCTCAATCTCAAGTTTGTGTGGTGCATAAAGCCCATTTTCTTTGTGATTTACACATGGTGTCCTGCCATAGAATAGAATGAAGAATAACGAGCACCTCACCACAGATTTGTAAACAATTTAAGTCCTGCAGCTGAAAATATCTTATGAAATTGCTAAGATATTAAAATAATTTGACCAGCATTTATTAATGTCAGTAAGTGCAAATAAGTTGGAACTGCTTAAATATAACATTATCTTAAATGATAACATATTGTCTTTTGGAAATAGAGTATATAATTCGAAAGATTCCGAAGGTCTTGTCTCGATAAATTGAAGTAATGCATCTTCCAAAATGTGCAACACACCTTATCCCCGGTCTCCATATCAGTACGTTTATATCACAATCTATTCATCAAATATGCAAGGCAAATGTAAAGCTATTGTTCCCCTCTATTTTCCTGAGGCATCAGCACATAAATAAAGGAACGGAAATGAACTTGCTTAGTCAGGAATGGAGCTAAGACTGCTTTTGGAATCATACTACCCTTAAGCTAATGGATATTTTACTAGATTGCCTCTCTTGTGTGTTGCTTTATGTTTTAGAGAGAGCACGTTCCTTCATTCTAATGAATATACAGCTGGACCTACTTTTCTCAAATTAGCTTATCATCAAGGCTATTATTCTATAAATGTGCATCAGATGTTGCTTAAATCTGGCTCGATGACAGATGCTCCTTATAGTTTTATCCAATTGCTTAACTCTAAACTCAACATTATGCCATTAAACCATTTAATTTAGTCATCTCCAAAAGTCGTATTAAATTGTTTAATATTATGGACATTAACTCATTACTCAAACTATATAAGAGAGGTCATAATGTGATAATGCTACTTATACTACTCTTTTCCTATGTCTCCATTATAGTAATAAAATATTATGTCAATTTTTAACAAATATTTGTGAGACAAAGTATCTATCAGATCATATCTGGACTTTACAGATGAAGACACTCATACTGATGTATTGATTTGCATTAAGAATAAAATAAGTCAAGATGCTTGATGGTTTTACAGTCTTTCATGAACAAAGATATACTATCTTAGTTTTTATTTAAACTTTCATGAACTTGCCTTGGTGTGCTTGAGGCATTATGTAACATATAAAAATTTCACAAAAAGTTTACATCTTACGGGGAGGACAAAAATCACTTAAGTGCAAAAGGAATTATTTTAATGTTATAGTTGTGTAGTTCAATAGTGTAGCCACCACTTATGTATTGCTATTTATATTTAAATTAGTTAAAAATAAATACAATTAAAACTTCAGGGCTGGGCACAGTGGCTCATGCCTATAATCTGAGCACTTTGGGAAGCCCAGGAGGGCGGATCACAAGGTCAAGAGTTTGAGATCAGCCTGGCCAGCATGGTGAAACCCCATCTCTACTAAAAACACAAAAATGAGCAGGGCATGGTGACACATGCCTGTAGTCCCAGCCAGTAGGGGGGCTGAGGCAGGAGAATCTCTTGACCTTGGGAGGCGGAGGTTGTAGTGAGCTAAGATTTTGCTACTGCATGCCAGCCTGGGTGACACGGGGACACTCTGTCTCCAAAATGAAAAACAAATTCAGTTCCCCAGGCACTCTAGTGATATTTCAAGCGTTCAGTAGACACATGATTAGTGGCTACCATATTGGATGGTGCAGATATAGAACATTTCCAGTATTGTAGAAAGTTCTACTTGAAGGCTGGGTGCAGTGGCTTGTACCTGTAATCCAAGCAATTTGGGAGGACAAGGCTAGGGGATCACTTGAGCTAAAAGTTTGAGACCAGCCTGGTTAATATAGCAACCACCTATCTATCTTTACAGAAAACACAAAAATTAGCCGGATGTGGTAGTGTTCACCTGTAATCCCAGCTACTTGAAAGGCTAGGGTTGGAAGATGACTTGAACCCAGAAAAGACTGTAAAACCTGAGTGACAGAGCCAGGTTCTTTCTTTCTTCTTCTTCTTCTTTTTTTAAACCAGGAACACATGCACTTTATTAAATGCCATTGTAGAAAAGAGTGTGAGGATAAAGGGCAGAGACAGAAATTGGCCTGGGGCACAGTGAGGAATGGAAGGTGGAGTATGTGGGAAACAGGTCACAGGCAGAGCTCCTGGCCAGGATGATTCCTCTTGATCTATTGATAGACTTGCAAGATCAATACTGAGATGATGATAAGAAGAATGGTCATGATGATGCCCCAAATCGGGGCCCAGACATTCACCCACTTGGTGGTAGAGGCTTAGGCCTGGACCCCAATCAGATTGCCAACCATCTTCCTGTCCCTAGACTTCACAGAGTAGGCGAACGCTATGAAGCCCAGGCAGCAGGAGTTCATCAAGAGGGTGTTGAACAGGGACCAGATGACATGGTTGGGCACGGAGGTATTGCTGCAGATATGGATCACTGTGGATGTCGGGGGAAGAAGGTTATGGGGTGTCCCCAGAGCAGCCACTTCATGCTCTTCCTTGATAAACCTATAGTTGGGGGGACGGTCGGTGTTGGTGGGAATGAAGAAGGTTTGGACGGTGTGGTTCTTGGTGTCCAGGGAAGACCAGCTGTGATGTGGGTGTTCTATGGCCAAAATAGTTTCAGTTTAATGGGCGTTCCCTTGCACAAGCTCTCTTGCCTGCCATCATATAAGACATGGCTTTGCTTCTCCTCCATCTTCTGCTATGATTGTGAGGCCTCCCTAGCCATATGGAACTGAGTCCATTAAACCTTTTTCCTTTATAAATTATCTAGTCTTGGGAGTGTCTTTATTAGCAGCATGAGAACAGACTAATACAGACCTAGACACAGAAATGCCATTTGACGCAGCAAGCCCATTACTGGGTATATACCCAAAGGAATATAAATTTTTCACTTATCAAGATACATGCACATGTATGTTCACTGCAGTACTATTCACAATAGCAAAGACATGGAATCAACCTAAATGCCCATCAATGATAGACTGGATAAGGAAAATGTGGTACATATAAGCCATGGAATGCTACTATGCAGTCATGAAAAGGAATGAGATCACGTTGTTTGCAGGGACATAGATGGAGTTGGAGGCAAATTTACTCAGGAACAGAAAATCAAATACTTCATGTTCTCAGATATAAGTGGGAGCTTAATGATGAGAACACATGGACACACAATGGGGAACAGTGGGGTCTGTTGAAGGGCCAGGGGTTGAAAGGAGGGAGAGGATCAGGAAGAATAGCTAATGGATGCTGGGCTTAATACCTGGTGTTGGCATGATCTGTGCAGCAAACAACTATGACAAACGTTTACCTAGGTAGCAAACCTGCGCATACCGTGCGTGTACTTCTGAACTTTAAATTTGGAAATTTAAAAAGGAAAAAGAAATGTATAAATTAAGTACAATTCAAACAGAAAAAGAAGTACATTTGGATGCTTACTGACATTAAATGGCTGATTACAACACAATTGTATTACTGACTACTATGGCACAGATTCTTCTGGGTTTGGCATGCTCATACACCTATCTCTTTCTGTAGCTTTTTCTCCTTCTTTCCCTCTCCCAAAATGGGGTATAAGATGAAAAGACTTACCAAAAGTGTGTAGATGACACCATTATCTAGGGCTACTGTTGTGCATTTCGATTTGAGAATTTTAAATGGGAGGAGCCAGAAGTATGATGTACAGATTTGGAACTAGTTTTTTATCTTCCTTATTACAACAATAATTAATCAAAAAAAGGCCTATACACTCTTATAAATAACAATATTCTGAAAAAACATAATTTTTGTTAACAGTATGAATCTTTTACTAATTGCTCTCCTATGAAGACTCAATTCTTCCATCTTATTTTTCTAGTACATCTACTACTAAATCTTCCTTTCTACTTGTCTTAAAATCAGTGATGACACTATATATATGCACACGAATCTCACTTCTATAAACTCTGAAATATATAATTTTTGTTACTAAAGACTACATACTATTTCATCAGAAATCCATTTTTCCCTCCCTGGCCTTGAATCTAAGATAAAGTTATCATTACAAATGTTTGGGGTGAGAATAATTAACCTATAGAAAATATACGTAAATACAGAAAATGAAATCAGGAGTAACTCCACTTATTGTTTATTATAAAGGCCTTCAGTGAAAGTCAATGAAATAATGAGAAAGCAAAGATCTGTGGAGAAATGGTTAGTGGTTAGTGACCAGGTGGGCAACAGGAAACTAGAGAATGCAGTGGTTCAGGAATGCAACTTTTAATGATTTGCCTTAATATATAGATGAAATTGTCAAAGTCTAAAACATTTAGAAGCTAACACATTCCTTAGAGCATGGCTCTCATGTAATAGTTCTGAAAAACTGGGCTTTCAAAGAGTAAAAGCATTTAAAAAAAAGGGGGGGGGGAAGCAAAATCAATACAACATAGTTCTCTAAAATTGGTGCCATAACCCAAGGGAAAATATCAATTTCTTGTTTTAAGCAAGAGGAGCAGGGTGATTGGATTTGCTGAAGATGCTTTCTTGGGTTAGGACTAGCACAGAGGAAAATCACCTGTGGTGAAACTAGAAGAGGGATTCTACACATGTGCCGTATTTTAAAGAAAACAGTCAATAGATGAATCAGAGTGAGAAAGAGACAGTACTGTCAACACCTCAGATGCAACGATCTGGTTTTAAGTTGGTGGATATTTCATGGATGTATATTTTATTGTAATGCTTCTTAACTTATAATATGTAACATTTATGCATTAGGTACCTATTGTTCCATAGCAAATTACTTTAAAGCTTAGTCACTTAACAATAAATATTGATTATCCTCACAATTTCTGTGGGTCAGAAATTCATGAATAGGTTAGAGTCAAGATGTTAGGACTGTAGTCGTCTAAAGATTTAAGTGGGGCTGAAGGATCTGCTTTCATGGTTACTCACTCAAATGGCTAGAGTTGGTTCTGGCTATTAGTGAGTGGCTTTAGTTTCTCCCTATGCAGGCATCTTCTGAGCTGCCACATGTCCAGGCAATGTGGTTGTTGGCTTCCCCTATGGCAAGTGATGAAAAGGCCACAAGGTAAAATCGCACAATGATATAGTTTCAAAAGTCACATACTATGCCTTCTGTTATATTCTTTTTTCCCCTCAACCACCAATTTCTACTTGATTATGTCATATTCTATATGTAAGAAATGAGACACAAAATGTAACCCACATTCGGAGGAATGAAAATTAGGCTCCAACTTCTGATGAAATGACATTCAAAGAATTTGCAAACATAGTTTAAAATAAACATATTAGTTTTTTAAAAACATTAGTTTTAAGAGATTTTAAATATTATATAACAATTTAAAAAATCCATGAGCTCAGACCTTAAGGAGAAATTGGTGAGAAAAATAAAATTATCTCCTAAATGAAGATCAAATATGAATAATAAGATCAAATATGAATAATAAAAAAGAATAAAAACTTCTGAAAAAACAGTAAGATTGGGAGAATTAAGCAAATTGAAATGTCAATGAACATCGAATAAAAACCCTCAAAATTATCCAAGTCCTAATCTTTGTAACCTGTGAATATTACTTTATGTAGTAAGGGTGACTTTGTAGATGTGATTAAATTAGGAAATTTAAGATGGAAAATTATCTTGGTGATTTCTAAATGTAACCATAAATGTTCTTATACGAGGATAGCAGAGAGATATTTGAAAGCAGAGACAGAAAAGGAGAAAATGATGTAATGACAAAGCAGATATAGATTTAAAGATGATACCCTGTTGACTTTGAAGATAGAAGAAGCTGTGAGCCAAGGAGTGTTGGGAATGCAGGTCTAGAAGCTGAAAAAGGCAAATAAATGGATTATTTCCCAGAGTTTCTGGAGGGAGCACAGTCCTACCCATGCTTTGGTTGCAGCTCAGTGAAACCCACTTCAGACTTCTCATCTCTAGAACTATAAGACAATAAGTGGATGTTGTTTTCAGCCATTAAATTTGTGGTAACTTATTACAGCAGCTATAGGAAATAACACAGGATTAGAGAGAAATTTATAGGTAAGGAAGAGAGACAAAGAACACTTCAATTACTCATAATTACTTTGAAGAACAGAACTGCATAGATTAAAAAATACAGTTTAAGAAATGTTTTCAGAACTAAAAGACTTGAATCAATAAATTAAAAAATCATACCATATTCCAAGACATAGTTTCATCATAAAAATCCCTATGACAATTTAAATCATTCTTGCAGTCTTTGTATTTTAATTGGCAAGTAAGACCCTTCATATTTAATATAATTTTCAGTATGTTTGAGTTTACGTCTACTATCAGCTATTTATTTCCGATTTGTGGGATTTGCTCTTTGTTTTTTTTTTTTTTTTCCTTCAGTTACTGTCTTTGTTTAGATTGAATCTATTTTAATCTTTCATTTTGTTTGCATTATCAATCCAATAGCTATACTGTTTTGCAGCTACTCTAGATTTTAAAATGGGCATTCTTAATTTATTACAGTACACCTTCAAGCAATATTATACCACATCATAAACAGGGTAAAATTTTTACAACTGTATACTTTTATCCTTACATCCTTTGTGCTATTTTTTAAAAATTTTGCTTTGTTTTCAATTCAGGGAGTACGTGTGCAGATTTGTTACATGGGTATATTGTGTACTGGTAGGGATTGGGCTTCTGGCATACCTGTTACACAAACAGTAAACATTAAACCCGATAGATAGTGTTTCAACCCTTGGCCCACTCTCACCCTCCCCCTTTTTGGAATCCCCACTGTCTTATTTCCATCTTTATGTCCATGTGTACACATTGTTTAGCTCCCACTTATAAGTGAGAAAATGTGGTATCTGGTTTTCTGTTTCTGAGTTAGTTCGCTTGGATCATGGTCTCTAGCTTCATCAGTGCTGCAGAAGACATGCTTTCCTCCTTTTTTTTATGGTTGCAAAGTATTCCATTGTGTATGTGTATCACATTTTTTTTTTGTCCAGTCAATCACTGATGAACACTTAGTTTGATTCTATGACTTTGCTATTGTGAATAATGTTGTGATAAATGTAGAAGTGCGAGTGTTTTTTTCATAAAATGTTTTTTATCTACCTTTGGGTTGATACCCAGTAGTGGGATGGCTGGGCTGAAAGATAGTTCTACTTTTAGTTCTTTGAGAAATCTCCATTACCATTTTTCATAAAGGTTGAACTAGTTTATATTCCCACTAACAGTGTAGAAGCATCTCTTTTCTCTGCATTCTCGCCAACATCTGTTGTTTTTTGATTTTTAAATAACAGACATTCTTACTGATGTATGACGATATCTCATTGTGGTTTTAATTTACATTTCTCTGAGTATTGTTGAATATTATTGATGTTGAACATTCTTTAATGTTTGCATTTTTTCATATCATTTGTATGTCCTCTTTTGAGAAGTGTCTGTTTATGTCCTTTTCACACTTTTTAGTGGGGTTATTTATTTCATGTTGATTTGCTTAAGCTCTTTGTATATTCTGGATATTAGTCTTTTCTCAGATACATAGTTTGCAAATATATACTACCTTTCTGCAAGTTGTTAATTTAATCTGTTGTTTCTTTTGCCGTGCAGAAGGTCTTTCATTTAATGAAGCTTCATTTGTCAATTATTGTTTGCATGCAATTGTTTTTGAGGTCTTAGTAAAACCTCTTTGCCTATGCTAATGACCAGAACAGTTTTTTTCTACATTTTCTTCAAGGGTTGTTTGAGGTCTTACATTTAAATCTTTAGTTCAGCTTGAGTTAATATTTGTATATGGTGAGACGTAGGGGGTCAAGTTTCATTCTTCTGCAAATGGTCGGCCATTTTTCCCAGCATCATTTATTGAATAAAGAGTGCCCTCTTATCATTCTTAATTTTTGTTGACCTTGTCAAAGATGAGTTGGTTATGAGTGTCTGGCTTTATTTTTGGGTTTTTATTGTGTTCCATTGACCTATGTATCTATTTTTGTACTAATACCATGCTGTTTTTGTTACTATATCCTTGTAATATAAGACTATACTGTAGATATAAGACTATACTATACTATATTAAGGCTGTAGTACATCTGGAGTCAGGCAATGCGATGTCTTTAAATTTGTTCTCTTTTCTTAGGATTGTTTTGGTTATTCTGATTCTATTATCATTTTGTTTCATATTAACTTTAGGATTGCTTTCTCTAATTCTGTGACAAACGATATTGGTAATTTCATAAGAATTGCTTTGACTTTGTAGATTGCTTTGGTCAGTACAGTCATTTTGATGATATTGATTCTTCAATCCCATGAGCATGGGATGTTTTACCATTTGTCTGTGTCATCTATGATTTCTTTCATCCACATTTTTAGTTCTTCTTGTGGAGATCTTTCACCTTCTTGGTTGAATATATTCTTAGGTATTTTGTTTTTCTGTGGCTATTTTAAATGGGATTGCATTCTTAACTTGATTCTCAGATTAAGCATTATTAGTGTATAGAAATGTTACTTTTTTTTTTTTTTTTTTTTTTTTTTTTGAGACAGAGTTTCGCTCTGTTGCCCAGGCCAGAGTGTAATGTTATGATCTTGGCTCACTGCAGTGTCCATCTCCTGGGTTCAAGCAATTCTTCTGCCTCATCCTGTGTAGTTGGGATTACAGGTGTGTACCACCACACCCAGCTAATTTTTGTATTTTTAGTAGACACTGGGTTTCACCATATTGGTCAGGCTGGCCTTCAACTCCTGATTAAGTGATCCACCTGCCTGGGCCTCCCAAAGTGCTGGGATTATAGGCATGAGCCACCACATCGCACCCAGCCCTGATTTGTGTACATCAATTTTGTATCCTAAAACTTTACTAAAGTTGTTTTTCAAGTCTATAAATCTTTTGGAAAATCTTTAGGGTTTACTAAGTGCACTATCATGTCACTGGTGAACAGACATAATTTGACTTCTTTTTGTCTTATTTGGATACCTTTTATTTTTTTTTCTCTTGCCTGATATGGCTAGGACTTCCAGTACTATGTTGAATAGGAGTGATTCCAGTGGATTTCTTTGTTTTGTTCCAGCTTTTAGGGGGAATGCTTTCAACTTTTGCTCATTCAGTATTATGTTGGTAATTGGTTTGTCATCAATTGTGGGAAGAAAGCTGCCCAGGTGCCAAGGCAAGAGACTGAAGGTACAATCTGCTCCAGCATAATAAGTAACTGATTATGTAGTTTTAGCAATGACACCAAATATATTTAGGAACAATCACGTAATCAATTATATAATGAATTTTATGAAATCATTATTCTTTGTTATTGATCTTTGCTTTAGTATTATAGCATAAAATCATTCTAGTCTTATAGTATAGAAACAACTGGTGAAATATAATTATGAACTGAAAGGACATTGTGAGAAGTGATCAGGAGACAAGAGTGAGAGTCTTGCATAGCGCCAGTGCCTGGAAAGGCACCCGCTACTTAGCAAGCCATGAAGGGGAGTTTCCCTTTCACTGGGGGAGTTCAGAGAATACTCTGCTTTGTCCAGCTGTTGAGGAAGGCCTGACATTAGCTAGGCCTGCCCGCAGACATCCAGGGGCTTACATGCCTCTCTAGTGCTGCGCTCCCATCGTCACCATCCTTGTCCACTTTAATGTTCCACGTTCCCACCTGGCTCTCCTTTGCTACTTCCACTTTTTTTTTTTGCTCTCCATTTGCTTGGTAAATCTTCTTCCATTCTTTTATTTTGAGTCTATGTGAGTCTTTGTGTGAAAGATGTCTCCTGACTATAGCACACTGATAGGTCTTGACTTTTTATCCAGTTTGCTAGTCTGTGTCTTTTGATTGGGGCATTTAGGCCATTTACATTCAATGTTAATATTGTTATGTTTGAATTTGATCCTGTCATTTTGTTACTGGCTGGTTTTTTTCCCCCATTAATTGGCATGGCTCCTTCATTGCCTTGTTATTCTTTACTATTTGGTATGTTTTTGCAGTGGGAGGTACTGGTTGTTCCTTTCCCTGTTTAGTACTTCGTTCAGTAGCTCCTGTAAGGCAGGTCTTGTAATGATGAAATCTCTCAGCAATTGCTTGTCTGTAAAGGATTTTATTTATCCTTCACTTATGAAGCTTAGTTTGGCCAGATATGAAATTCTGGGTTGAAAGTTCTTTTCTTTAAGA